>NC_088300.1:48884845-49029883 GCF_032854445.1 Liolophura sinensis
AACTTTTTACATGAAATTACCTCCCTTGTTGAGTAATGGTTTAACCAACATATTTCTTTGCTTCACAGGGCATATTATTAGTTGAACCATATGAAACATTGAACATTTGTATTATTCGCTAGTTACGACTCCATTTACTGTCAGCATTATTTCGTGGTAAACTGGGCAATAATCTTGTATCATAACTTTTGTCCCAGTTCAAGGTGTAGTGTATTATCAATCTACTACTATCTAGCATGCCTCACTATCTAGCATGCTACATATAAATAACTAACACTTTAATATTAGCCTGGTGTCTACTTGAGCTGTCTTTTCTATTGAACACACTACAAGCATATTTTCTTGGGTCAGAAATTTCTAGAACATTTTTTTTTTTAAGCTATTGTCTGATTTTTCAATGCAGGTGTCTGTAACATAGGTCAGGTTCAAAGTGTAGGAATCTACTAAATGGCAGGAAGTTTTATTTTTGGAGTCTGAAAATTGATTCTTTTGGCTCCTCATACATATATCCTCAAATCACATGTTTGAGGATAAAATTCATGAATATGTTCTTGAAAATTTCCACGGTAATATGCAGTCTTTTTTAATTTTCGTCAATAACAGATTTTGATCACAAATGCAGCAGGTTCTATACTTTAAATCAAACAGAATTTGTATATTTTGAAAAATTATATTATGATATTCATGAGGTACGAATACTAAATACCATCACACAAAGTGTTTCATTACACAGAAGTTTTGATCTTCATTAATTTGTGCAGACAAATTTATGTACGTGTGAGGATATTTTTATAATGTTTTTAATCGCGTGTCATTCTGACTTTCTACATTTCACATGAAAAAGATCTTTTCATAAAGATCGAAACAAGAGAATATAACATTGCTCCTACATAATAACTTCTAAGTTCAAGTTTCATAGCTGACAATGAATATTTTGAAACATTGCCAGTTAAGAAACCAGAAGTTTTGAAAAATATAACAAATCCAAAAGTTTGAATACACTTTTTGTGTAATTGTATAAATTTGGCATTTGTACCCTTTTTTCCACTAGTCAGAAAACATTTTGATACCATCAAGAATTAAAGTCTTGAAATAGTTTTGAATTTTTTTTTTCATAAAATGTGTATATTCATATTTTGCCTTGTTAATCATATTATATTTTCTCACTGTATTGTATAACAGTTTTAAAAGGTATAAATTAATCCCCTCCCAAAATTATTTTTTTCATTTGTTAATTTTTCTGGTAAATTACCATTCATCTTCACCCAATTTTCATGTTTTTGTGGGGTTTTTTCTTCTCTTTTGGCTTGCCAAATAGTCATGGGTATTGTTGTTTTATGAAAATACGTTCAGATATTAGGTGAGAATATCATACATGCAAATATCCTTGTATTGAAAGCTTTTCAGTTTTGTGTAAGGAAGGCATTTAAAAGCTTCATTTGAAACATTATGCCACTTTACACTTCTGATATTAAGAATAAAAGTATTTGTAAAAGGAAGGCGTTTAAATGCTATAATGGAAGCATTATGTCACATTATACTTCTTATATAAAGAATAAAAACCTGAAAGTTGTTATGCACAAGCAATGTATAAATGCATGTGAAGAGATTCTAAATCCGTTTTTCAAGGTTATGAAAGCAATTTTTTGATCTTTGACTGTTTTCGACGGCTTAAAAATAGGACTTAGCTTCAGGGTAGAGATGTTGCTGTAAATGTTTGCAAGGTGTGTATTCAAGCATATTCTGAAAGCTTTATTTTCTGTTGACTGATAAAATTTTTTTTGTAAAACCCTGAAAATGGCCAATTCAGCCAATGTAGTTTTGTCTCCAAAATGAAAATAAAAATATGTATAAGTCGCACTCAAAATATCTCTTTCATTTGGGAAAAGGTTGAGGAATTAGGGTATATCCATAAGCTCTGTGTAGTCACTGAAACTCACCCATCGTCTAAGTGTCACTTAAAGATGTTACATGTGCAGTGTATGCATAAAGATTTACGCTGTCACATGTGTTGGTTTTATTTTATAAATGCACAGGTCAAATAGTTAGGACAGTACTTATCACCAACATATATATCTTTATACATGTATGTAACATATGTTTCAGCAAAGCAGGTAAGTAAATGTCTTTAAATGTAAACAGAAAACCAGTTAATTGCTTTTATCTGCTCTTATACATGTGTTGGTTTGTGTTGCATTTATCAACACTGTAAAAATATGTTACTGGCTTGTCACTGGCTTGTACGTGTACTTTATGTACAAACACATGTTATGTACAGATCAATTTTGTGTATATATATACATAATGGATACGTGTCTATGTCATGGACATGTAATTATGTTCATACATGTATATTATAAAAGAATTTGATTCAGTTATTCAGTGATTATTTATTGCTTATAGCAATAATAATTTGTGCAAAATTTTCTTATTTGTTAAGTTGTAAGGAAAGAAAAGTCTTTTGCTCAAAATTACGCCTAAACATGATTATACACTCAATTAAAGAACCAATGCTTTGACAGGTACATATGTTAAAAAAAAAAGGAGTTCAGATGAAAGTTTGTTTCACTTAAAACCCTTTCTAGAGGGCTGTGAAGTTGTAATATTACAGTTAACACAGATCCTCAGTCTGTAGCACCTTACAGCAGATTTGGTCTAACTTTTCTTCTGGCAGTGGCTTGAGTATAATTAAAACTATATATCTGGTCCCGAGATCACAAAGCAATCTTAGACTTCAGTCAAAATTTCAATCATTAAATTTTGGTACCTTCTTTTCCGTAATTTTAACTGAAATTTGTTTTAGAACAACTGACCCTGAAATTCTGCTTTCAAGCACAATCTTGCTCTTGTTACATAAGAAATAACAATTTTAAAATGATTTGAAAGTTTGACTTAAGTCTAAGATTGCTTCGTGATCCCGAGGCCTGGAATGCCTGCAGAACGACGGATTTATACGGACTAATACATGTACATGTATCCCTAGGGCAATCCATGTTACCCGCACATGTGTAGCAGGCTGTCCTTACACAACCCACAGAATCACTTGATCCATATCCAGGTTTCCATGTACTCAGCAGTTATGACAGCTAGTCAAACTGCAGCAGTGTTACCACAGACCTTAGAGCAGGGTGACACTGTTAACGGAGCTGTATATACATTCATCATGTTATCATGTAGGAAGAATAACTGTAAATCACCTAAAGTTTCAACCCCCAAAAAATTCATTTGTTGAGGCAAGTAAATGTCATAAGATATTATTTATTACCACTGAAATTTATGTTTTTCCTGTAGAATATCATCATACCTTCTAAAACACCTTTCTAAGAATCCTAAACAATGAGCAGAGTGAAGGACTTAGCCATGAACGAAACTTTAGGTCATTTACAGTATGGTTGTGTCCGCCACTCAGCTGTTGTCATATTAGAGCTGTTGATTTGAACTGTACACATGTGTGTTTATCCCTGTACATTCAGAAGACAGTTTTCCACATTTATCTGAACTTACATCTACATTCTTTCATGCATACATGGTTTTCAATAAACTGTTCCCTCATTGGCCACTTCCACAATTAAAACCTCAGTTTGTAACTCAGATTTCTTGTAACTTTTTCATAAGCGATTTCATCTGTAGGCTAAAGCACTATTAAGTGACTTCATCTGTAGGCTAAAGCACTATTAAATGACTTCATCTGTAGGCTAAAGCACTATTAAGCGACTTGATTTATGTAGAAATTTGTGAAATAATGATTCATATGCAGTTTTAAGTTGTGAAAGTCCAGTGTCTATGGCCTTCCATCTCAAATGACATTCTGTAGTAAAAGTAGTACATGTGTATATGACCTAACATGTTGTCATGACAATAAGGTACTCATTTTTACTCAGTCTGAGAGATCTGTTGATCTTAGAAATGTGTTTTGAGGTTTGTTCATAAGTTTCAGCACCAAAAGAAATATTTTGTATTTTCCCTTTACCTGTGTCTAAATTGCACATTTTTTCCCCACAAATTCCGACTGTTTTTACAGTAATTACCATTATCTGTATGTTGAGGAGACAAAATGGCTAGTTGCTCAAAGCATCTTTACTTCTTATATCAAGCTGAATAAAAATGTTAACACTTTAAAAGATAATTTTGCATGCATGCTCAATGTAAATTATAAATGAAATCAATCATAATACACTGCATTAATTATTCAACTATGATTTTTACAACTGGGCATCCCTCGCTGGCTGCCTGAGGTTTGATACTTACGTACGTATAACTGAATAAAAACATGATTTAGTGCTCAGAAAATTCAGTTAATTGTATTTCAGTAAAAAATATTTGCAAGTAATACCTTACTGAACTTTTAATTAACCTGTTTTGTGTGATTTTTATTGTTCATAATTTATCTTTGCACATGATAACAATTTGTATGAAACATTTGTCACTGATACATTAATTGCTAATATAAATATTGCTAACTTTATGCCCAGGAACTCTGTGTATGGAGTAGAACTGTGTTGTGTTTACATGTATGATTGGTTTGAGCTTGGATATCATGGCGAGACACTTTTGGACAATGTCAGATTAAATGAAAATCACTAGTCATCTACAATCTGAAAAAATATTAGAATCATTCATAATTAATGCAAGGAGCTGCCTAAAACTTACCACATATTAAGCTAAGGAAATGATAAAATACCAAAATGGTTTAACATGATTCCAGTGTTTTTCTGCAGTCCATACGTACTAACAAATTAATGTACTTCTGTCATGAAATTTACTAAGTTTGGTTATTTTTGTGACAAGTAAGCTTAAAGCTAATGATATTGTCAGGGAACACATTGATATGTGATTTAGAAATTATATCTTATAAAATAAGACCTACCTCAGAGTCAATATCTCTGTGTTTTAAAAACAAAGACAAATGATAAGGATCAAGATAGCCTGAGTTGCATTCCTAGATTAAAAAAACTTGCAATGTTTTAAAGACGTTACTTTAAGGAAGTGTAGCCACAAATGATGCCTTGCTTTCACACACTCTTGAGGTCATCCCAATTGACTGATTCCTTGTAATATGCCTAATTCAACACCATGTAAGAAATATTACCATGTCAAACCAGGAAAGGGGGCCTCCGTGGCTCAGTTGGTTAGCGCGCTAGCGCAGCGTAATTACCCAGGAGCCTCTCACCAATGCGGTCGCTGTGAGTTCAAGTCCAGCTCATGCTGGCTTCCTCTCCGGCCGTAAGTGGGAAGGTCTGTCAGCAACCTGCGGATGGTCGTGGGTTTCCCCCGGGCTGTGCCCGGTTTCCACCCACCATAATGGCCGCCGTCGTATAAGTGAAATATTCTTGAGTACGGCGTAAAACACCAATCAAATAAATAAATAAATCAAACCAGGAAAAGTTTACAGAAACTACCAAAGATTTTGTTTTTGAGGATCAGTTTTTCAGTTATATGAGCAGAATAGAATAATTCTTTGAACCATATTGTTAGTTCTTTTCCATCGAGTTTCCTTCGTACCATTTTAATATTTTCACCTGGTTTCTCTTGGAACCAAAGAAGCAAATAAGCTTTATTTAAATGTAACAGAAGTGAGACCTTTCTTAGTGTGATAAAAAAGCAAGACATTGAATTAAATGTCAGTATTAAATTACCTTTACATGTTGTGTCAGTTATAAATTGATCGACCTTCCCACTCACTGTTTCTGATTGCTAAGTTTTACTTGTCTACTACTTGACGAAGTGGCTTAATTGTAAAGAGTGCATGGCAGCAATGTTTTGACAACATCCACCGGACTGATAACTACCAGTTGTCATCCCCTATGAAAAATAAACAGCTATGCCTTTCATTAGACATCTTCATTGAATTTCTTTATTTCATCAAAATCCTTATCTGCATTCACAATTTTTTTGTCTTTCAGCATTCCAAGGTCATGTTTTTACACTTCCGGCACACTTTTTCAACTTTTCATTAAACAGTAACCCGCAATATTGCTTCTACAAAAAACAAAAATCCCAACAAAAACAAGTAAAAAAAACAACCCTAGATACATGTACAACTTAATTATAAAACTGGATTTTAGTCTTTCTTCATTGATATTTATGAAAAAAACCAAACAAACACAACAAAAGGATGTCTTAATTCTAACAGAATGGCGCTCTCATTGCATTCGGATGTAAAAGAATCAAGGTCATATTATGAAGCTGTAAAATCATTTGTTAACAGTCTAGCTTATGCTGTTCATAAATAATGAATAGTAAAGAACATAAATGACTGCCTGGCCAACATGTTTATTAGGAATTCAACAATATGGGGGATTTATGTCTTCTTGTGTAATGTAAAGCATGAATAATTATTGTAATTTGTTTGGCATTTAATAAATTAGATCCACTGACGATAACAATTATTGTTAAGGTCGTACAGGACTGGAAACACAAACACATGTATACTTTATGGTTCTTTCAATTTTATCTTAGGATATATTGATATGTATGATTGTGGAAAAGTGGATGTTTTACTTAAACTTGAAAAAATACAGAAAGTATTTTTTTTTTTTTTGGAAAATTGTTCTGTCTGAAATTCACATATATATAAGTATATAATAATACTTGTATAATGGAATTTGAAGAGCCCGACGGCGCCTGGTTGGTTATTAACATGTGTCTGGTATTAGTTTGACCACTTTTTACGAGATGGTTTATATATGTCAGATTTTCACAACAGTTTAAAAGTGAACTTTAAGACACAGTTTTCAAAAGTTCAAGTAGGCTACTGAATTATGAACATTGTCTATACTAGTGCTCACAAATATCTTAGATGACATGACCATTTACCTCCACAGTATTGCAAAATAATCCCACAGATTTCATATACATTAGATCTGGCGATATGCACGTGAACTAATGGCTTCTGCTAAAATGTAGGAACCAAAACAGACGTCACAGACCAATCATCATCCATAATGGACATTTCTAGTCAATGATCGCAAAGCCAATTTCCAAAACAACGTTTGTCAAATATGAAAGTGTCATCTAAAGTTTATACACATGGAACCTAAATATATCCTTGGCCTGAAAGAGGCCTTAGATTCAACTTAAATTCTTGGTGCTTTTACTGCGGCTTTTTTCACAGATAAATGGTGTATCCACTCTGGCTCTTACCTGTTTCTTCCAGACATAAACATGACTGCCATCCATGAGCATTTTTATTATGGATTCCATGAGCATGAGCATGGATTCCATGAGCATGAGCATGGATTCCATGAGCATGAGCATGGATTCCATGAGCATGAGTATGGATTCCATGAGCATGAGCATGGTATTAAACACTAAACTGTAGGAACAAAGAAACCATTTCATAGTGAATTTCTCTGAATATTATTGTTCTGGAAAATTTTTGTCACACTCTGATTGCACTAACCTGGCTTATGGACAGGAAGATTTCCTCCAAAGGCAATTTTGTGACCAGCAACCCACACTGACCTGACTGTGGTCATGGTAGTAAGTCATGTATTGGTAAGAAACACTTTTAAAGAATTTTGCACAAGCTGGTATTGATTTACATCTTATTGTCAATCTTCATGTAGCAAAATTTAGTTAAGAGGAGGAAAACATAACATGATGAAAAAATATTTGTACCGAAATATGGCCCCTAAAGCCAATCTTTTAATCTGTACATTTAAATGCCTTAACATGTACATCCTGTTTAAAAACATTTTCAAATGTCATGGAGAGTCATGTCATGGAGAGTCATGTCATGGAGAGTCATAATTTTTTTTCAAGAGAGGACAGATGCGCAATCTTCCGCATGCATCCACCTTGTCTATATTCGATTGGGTATATATATCAGTGGCTCAGTTAATGCTATTGTTTTACTGCTGGTGGTGCAAACTTCATGATTGGATAATCATAAAGATTTATGTTAAAAATGCTTAATGCATTACTTCCGGAAAGAAAACTTCCACAATCTTTAATATACAATAACAGAAACTTGTTGACAATAGTTTTTTCGAAAATTTAAAGAATTGCAGTTTTCCTTTAAACTGAAAATTATTGAATTCATGGCTAAATATAGCAACATTTCTAATAAACTAATTTAGCCCATACCAATTGTATTTTGCATTCAAAAAATTTGTTCTCTCAAAGCATCGTGTGCATGGTGTGTGCTAAAAGGTAGGGCTACTTGATGAACATTAACTAGCTGAAAGATTGATACGAGAAGCTAATACTGAAACTGGTACAATGTGGAGACACTACTGGTTGGCCTATATATTTTTATTATGGATTCCATGGAGGAGTCTATGCAAGCCTCTTCGGTGCCTGGGCTTTGGCCATTGTCAGGCAGCGTTGGCTCTTCTTCTGCCATTCTGAAGGGGGAATAAGCTTAGAAGTGGTCCAGTCTACCTGGTCCAGATCAGAGGCTTGCCCTCAGGTGTTAAATTGGGGATCAAGTTTTCTGTTGAGTCCACGTAGAAGAGCTAGATCAGCAGTTCGTTGTTTCATCTTTGCTATGGAGTCTGGCAGAAGCAAAGTGACTGCTCTATCCCAAGACACACCTGTTGGTAGTGTTCCCATGGTAAGATTGCTTTAATAGTTGCATACTGTGAAAGCTCAGTGGACAACTTAACAAAATCCAAGTAATAATAGAGGGATATGTAGATGCTAATATTTAGTATTAAGTTTTTGCTTGTTTCGTTATAAGCTTAATGTCACAGTATGTCTTAGGTGTGTCTAGACCAACTCATTTTACTGATCTATAGTCCGTAGTAATTTCATAACATTACCTTCTTAATGTTATATACATTTTAACCAGTTTTCATGAGATTCATGTTTGTGCAACGTGGCAAGTGATATTCTGTGAAATACAGATCAATACAGGCTACAGGTGAAATGTATTCTTAATTTGCTTTGAAAAATGTATTTTATGAAATCTTTATGTTATTTTTTATTAAACTGCTGGAATTTTGTCATTGCAGGTTAAAATAACCTGAACACATATTACCTGCAGAATCTTACAGGGTATTGCAATAGAGAATGGTCTAACTTTCCATTCCATATTGACGTAAATTCAGTTTACAAGACTGTGTTTGTCTCTGCTGTAATTCCTATGTGTGGGTGTTGCAGTGTTATTTCTGGTACACAGCGCAGCAGTTTACATGTACTTGTTTGCACGTGAAGTGGATCTCCTTAAAATGCACATTTGTAGAGCTTGCATACATATGTGTCCTGCCTGAGTTAGAATGAGGGAGATCTTTACATTGAAGCCTAATGTTATGGTCTGATGGTCAGATGAAAGCTTTCTAAGGCATTTACAGCCACGTATGAGACCCACAACATCGTTAGGCTGCCAGATATTCATTTTACCATACCCTGTTTTGTAATGGTCGTCTTGGAGCTGTACAACGTCATTACAATGTTTACACATGCTACAAACAGACAAAAAATGGAAAAGTGTACATATGACAGAAAAGGCTGTAATATGTCTTTCATGACAAATAGCTGTTGACCAGTAATGTCACAGGTTCAAATGTTGAGCTTTCTATCATGTCTGCAGTCTTATAATTGTGATTTAATTATAACTGGTGGGCCTGGTGTCCTCCAGTCACAAACCACATGAATGTGAAATATTCTTGACTGTAGTTTACACTAGTCAGATAAATACATTAACAATATACAAAATAATCCACAGTTTGCATCTGAATGGATGATTTCTTTAGTGTTTGAGGGGGATCCATTTGTTTCCTATGAGAATTATACAGCTCAGTTTTCACCATCACCCCCTGCAGGCATTCATCCTCCAGGCCCTTATATCCTCCAAGCCTCTATCCTTAAGGCCCTTATATCCTCCAAGCCTCTATCCTCAAGGCCCTTATATCCTCCAGGCCGCTTTCCTCCCAACCTGACCTCAGAGGCCTGGAGGAAAGCCTCCAAAGCATGCAATAAAAAGTGATGTACCACAATGTGCAAAATCTTCACTTCGTTTGACTCGACATTATTCATCCGCTGTTGACATCTACACCTACTCCAACAGGACCACGATAACCACTAACGCTAACTGTAGTAGTCAGGACATTTGTTAGCAGTGACTTATTTATATTATCTACATTCTCTTCTGTGTTAACTGACCTCTGACCTTACATGAAAAGAACAATGTCTACAGCTTAAGATTTCATAGCCACATCCCAAGGCCTTGTATGAATTCCTCCTTATTATAAGTTGATTTATAAAGTTAACAAGCACATCAGACAAAAATGTTTTTGTCTAACATCAACAAATGTGTTTTTACCCTCATCCTAAATACTGTAACTAAGTTACAGTATTTGTCATCTTTTCTTTTAATACTCACGAACTCAAGGTGTGCTTGTTGATTTTTCATTTTTCTTTGACATTATGAATAAACTTTGATTGTAGAGAATTATAAGTGTATTTAATTAAAACCATAATGTGAATTATTATTACTTCACCCTTTTCATTGCATTTTCAACATAACGTTATCCTTTTGAGTCATTTGTCATAACGGGTGTGCTTTGTTATACTTTGTATTTAATATTTTATCCAAACTCAGTAGCCAGTGCAGTTGTTCAAAGTTAAATGTATAACAGCAATAGATTTAGTTCATATTGAAAAATAATGTTTCATAAATATTTTTGGGCTATGAATAATTTTGAAGACTTTAAAACCTTAAAATCTGGGATTAGGTCTTAACACAGTTTTGAACAACCAGACCCAAATGTTTTGCCAAGTCTTAATGTTTTAACGGAATCTGTTCATTGTTGACTGCAGGCCTCCATGGCCAAGGGCGTTAGCACGCCAATGTGGCGCAATGACCCAGGAACCTCTCACTAGTGGGGTAGATCACTGTGAGTTCAAGTCCAGCTCATGTTGGCTTTCTCTCCCGCTGTACATGAGAAGGTCTGCCAGTAACCTGCAGATGGCTCTGGGCTTCCCCTGGGGACTGTCCAGTTTCCTGCCACCATAGTCCTGGCTGCTGTCGTATAAGGGAAATGTTCTTGAGTACGTAGTAAAACACCAATCAAATAAATAAATAAATAAATTGTTGACCCTGTTTTTACCAACTACATGGTGCTCAACAGGTGTGTGTGGCCATAGTCTTGGAATTTTAACTCAACTTTTCTGTGCAGTTAACTTTGCAATGTAATGCGGATATGTAACTAGAGGTTTTGTGCACAATGCACACGTATATTATTTCATGGGTAGATGCTTATGCATGTTAATGAACTTCATATCAGTGACTTGAGCACTTAATTAACAGGTTTGTTTTTCTGGTCTTATTCGTTTTTTTTTTTTTTCAGGAATATATGTTTTGTCTAAGTCTTGATCTAGAACTTACAAAATGTGGGTCTGACAGCAACCTGCAGCTGGGTTTCCCAGGGATCTGCCCTGTTTCCACACAGTACGGCGTAAGACACCAATTAAATAAATAAATACAAAAAGTGACTACAAAAGCCAGTTTTTTCAGCAAGGCTGTATCTCTTGTTTTAATGCACTCAATACTGCAAATCTGTCTCCATGTTGATGCATTTCATTTTGTGCTTTGTGGATCCAATGTTATGTATGTTAAGTATGTAATTAAATCAGCTATGATTAATTCTCCAATTATGTCTGAAAATTAAGTGTTGTATTCAGAGCTATATTTTGCTCTTTTCATTTAGCATAAAAACGTCATGCAGGTTTACATAGTTTGAAAACTCATACATGTTTGGAAGGAAATCTGGCTGCATGTAGTATACTAGAGGGAATACAGTAAAAGATTTGGATTCTCTGGTAGCTTTTGATTTAATAATCTGCAAGCTTCTGCTTTTCCATTGTTGTTTGTTTTTCAGCCATGTTTCTGATCTAGTTAGCCATGCTCAGTCAGCTAGCTCAGTGCTTGATGCTTGACACACTGACTGTCCTAACACCACATCCCACACATCTCAATGCACATTTCTAAATATATTTCTCTAGCAGCCAACGGCCTATATGTAGGTGGTAGATAGCCCAGACACTTTGTGTCAAGGCCGTTCCTGGTACCAGAAGCTGTGTCAGCATCAAACATGACTGTTTTCATCTCAGATTTTACATACATTTACCACAACATAATCCCTGGACCTTTTCAAATGTCAACAATGTGTACATGTTTTAATTTACTGATATACATGTATATATGTTGAAAATATTTTATCTAGACTAGTTAAATTATATCAGTTGTTGTTCTCAGTGAAAATACAAGGATTATCCAAACATGACATTTTATACATGAATTGACAAAGTTACAGAATTTGCTAACCCACATCATACTGATACAGATTAATTGTCTACTGGAACTTGGGGCCTCCGCGGCTCAGTTGGTTAGCGTGCTAGCACAGCGTAATGACCCACAAGTCTCTGACCAATGCAGTCACTGTGAGTTCAAGTCATGCTGGCTTCCTCTCAGGCCGTAAGTGGGAAGGTCTGTCAGCAGCCTGCGGATGTCAGCAACCAGTGAAATATTCTTGAGTATGGCGTAAAACACCAGTCAAATCAATCAATCTACTGGAACTATAGCTCAGTTTTACTCTAACTGTTCAGTTATGAATTGTCCTAAATCTGTCATGACTCTGCCATGTTAATTAACATACATGTAAGCTACATGTGCCCTATAGCTACACCTCTTGACGTCATATATATTGAAAATATGCATATAGATAGCCCCTGAGTTATTGCATTTCAATTGCATGCAAACTACCTACCCACAGAAGCCCCTGAGTTATTGCATTGCACTAGCATGCAAACTACCTAGCCAAAGAAGCCCCTGAGTTATTGCATTGCACTAGCATGCAAACTACCTAGCCAAAGAAGCCCCTGAGTTATTGCATTGCACTAGCATGCAAACTACCTAGCCACAGAAGCCCCTGAGTTATTGCATTGCACTAGCATGCAAACTACCTAGCCACAGAGGCCCCTGAGTTATTGCATTGCACTAGCATGCAAACTACCCGGCCACAGAGGCCCCTGAGTTATTGCATTGCACTAGCATGCAGACTACCCGGCCACAGAGGCCCCTCTTGTTCAATAAGCCATGATGCATATAACTAATAAGCAATGTAATCTCTCTCATCATTTCATTGGTGTTTTACACCATACTCATGAATATTTCACCTATATGACGGTGGCCAGCTGTATGGTGGGAGGAAAGCAGGCAGTGCCCAAGGCAAACCCATTACCATCGACAGCTTGCTGCAAGACTTTCCCACGCATGGCTGGAGATGATTAACCCAGCATGAGCTGAACTTGAACTCACAGTGACCACATTCATGAGAGGCTCCTGAATTATTGCATTGCACGAGCATGCAAACTACCTAGCCACAGAGGCCCCTGAGTTATTGCATTGCACTAGCATGAAAACTACTTTGCCATAGAGGCCCCTGAGTTATTGCATTGCACTAGCATGCAAACTACCAAGCCAGAGGGGCCTCTGAGTTGTTGCATTTCATTAGCATGCAAACTACCTAGCCACAGAGGCCCCTGAGTTATTGCATTTCATTAGCATGCAAACTACCTAGCCACAGAGGCCCCTGAGTTATTGCATTGCACTAGCATGCCAGCTACCTGGCTACAGAGGCCCCTGAGTTATTGCATTGCACTAGCATGCAAACTACTAGGCCACAGAGGCCCCTAACTTATTGGATTGCACTAGCATGCAAACTACTAGGCCACAGAGGCTTCTGAGTTATTGCATTGCACTAGCATGCAAACTACCTGGCCACAGACGCTCCTGAGTTATTGCATTGCACTAGCATGCAGACTACCCGGCCACAGAGGCCCCTGAGTTATTGCATTGCACTAGCATACGAACTACCCGGCCACAGAGGCCCCTCTTGTTCAATAAGCCATGATGCATATAACTAACAAGCAGTGTAATCTCTCTGATCATTTCAAACAAGGACATTTATAACCCAAGTCTGATTACTTGTTCTATTTAGCTTGTGTGGGCTATCCTCTTGCATACTTAGGTATCAAATCATATACATAGCATCGTTACTCTGATAATATGGCAATTGTCATTTTATAGTAACGTCAGTTGATGTAGTTCAAGCTACAGTATTAATGTGTCCTATAAGTGTGTGTAAAAGCTATGAACATTAAGTTTATCCATTTGTTCAATTTGTGAATGGTAGTCTCCTACATTTCACCATGTGAATGGTTGTCTCCTACATTTCACCATGTGAATGGTAGTCTCCTACATTTCACCATGTGAATGGTAGTCTCCTACATTTCACCATGTGAATGGTTGTCTCCTACATTTCACCGTGTGAATGGTTGTCTCCTACATTTCACCATGTGAATGGTTGTCTCCTACATTTCACCATGTGAATGGTAGTCTCCTACATTTCACCATGTGAATGGTTGTCTCCTACATTTCACCGTGTGAATGGTTGTCTCCTACATTTCACCGTGTGAATGGTAGTCTCCTACATTTCACCATGTGAATGGTTGTCTCCTACATTTCACCGTGTGAATGGTAGTCTCCTACATTTCACCATGGATTAACAGCTCTGATAGGATTATCACCAACTTATTTCACCATGACGCAGATTTACTGTACGTATTAAGGCTGCAATATTGCTATGATGGCTGTAAGGTTTCTCCGAGCAGGAATAAGCCATACATACCTTCTTGCAAAAGCTGCAGTACCTACCTCTGTAGATTTTGTCATGCATATACAATTATGGGTTGCTATAATGGGCCATCATACTGACATGAAATAGCACGCATATTCTAAAGCTCTTGAATTAGGGTTCCAATTCAGCTACGGTACTTTTTTTACCTGAGTCTGTGATGAACGCAAGCTGCAAAGTTATTAAACCCATGAGGATTATTTTTATCACACTTGTAAATATAACTGGAAGCACCAGGCAATTTAGCAATTATGAATCTAGAAAACAAGAATGACATATCCCATACAGACCAGTTATACACTGTACATAAAGGTCTTTTATAAGCGTATGATGATGGTCAGGATTACCAGTTATTTTGAGCGGATGAACATGCCGACAAAAAGAACTGCATTTGAACCTGTGACCCCATTGCATAAAGTCTCCAGAAGTGATAATCAGCTTGATTACTGAGGACACCTGTGTTTTCAATCTGGAGAAAGGTATTTTGCCTGGGCAAAGAACAAACAAGTGCATTTGGTGGGGTTTCCAGTGTCCAGTTAATTTGTTTGTTCATGTAGATGTGCACGTACCTGTTGTTTATAATCTTGTGAGCTGAGACTTTTAGACTGAGTTAAGTTGGACTGTTTAAACTGGGTACACTACACACTTTTCTCATTCACTGTACCATGATTGCCAAGGTCTGTGTCATTTTTGAAGTGCTTCCTCTTTTTCACTTCTACGAGATTTGCAGACTTTGAACTAGGAAAAGTCTGCGTGTGTTGAAGTGTTACACTGTAACAGACATAACAGACACATACTGTATTTCACCTTAAGTTCAGTGCTTGCACTTTCAGAAGCACTTAAGGGCCTTAAAATTAAGTGATTATGATAAAAAAATTAATAAAACTTAAAACACAAAGAACTCTTAAGTGGCCCAATAAGGTGAATGACTCATCAGGTAAAAATCAAGCAAAATATGTCACTTAAAAACTCAGTTAAACTTTAGGTAAAATACAGTATTTGTTTTGTTGACACCTTGTTGTTTCATATTTGAGATACGGCAGGAATTATTTCATCTACAAGGTATATGACAATGGTAATATAGGCTTAAAGGTCCAGGCCAATTAAACCATATAGGGCAACTGAAAACTGTTCAACTTTTAAAATCAAATCATTGTTGTTTACAAATTACATTCAGAGATTTCAATTCATGTGCAAAACAAGCTGAGGAAATATTCGGGATGATCAAATCTGGTTGTACATTCTGCACAGATTTGTGTTGTGAATTTAGGGACATTTCATGCATGGCAACCAAGCCTGGTAGATACCAGGGTAACGGGCCTCCCTGCAAATGCTCTAGCCCATTGAAGAAAGTGGTAGGATACGATTTACAGTTCAATATTGTAAGCTTTCCAATAACATGGATAAGATAAATGCAACATTAGCCATTACCTCCAAGTGAAGGTGATTCACAAGTGAAATGCTATCAGTCATAAGCTATAACTAAAAAGTCATGTATGTATTCTGTGCCCTGCTGTGTGTTTGGTTTTGTTCAACCTTGTCTCCTGAATAGTACTTAAGTTTTCAAGTACATAGTATTACGGTTTATATAGATAACAGTTTATATAGATAACAGTTTACATAGATAACAGTTTACACAGATAACAGCTGTCTATAAGGGATAAATTTGAATGGCACTGAGATCTCTGGTAATTTGCTCTAGTAGTGGTTGAGATCTATATCTGTAGCTGTCACCTTTAGTTTGTTTATTTCAAAATAGATGGGTGTAAATTTGTGATATGTAAACTGAATAGTCTGTAAATGGTTGACATAGCCATAACCCACATGTAGATAAAGATCCTTTTCAAATTAAGAGAATTTGGTGTCGATGCATTTTGTGTTGGTTACCATTATACATTTCAGTGTATTTTTGGGGAAAAGAATTTGTCCTGGCATACGCACATACTGTAATTTTTCAGCCCTTTTGCATGTTTGCACTGAAGGCATTATTCTGTGTAGACTAATAAAACTGTACATTGTCTGAAGCCGTGAAATGATCAACCCAACTAACGCAGATTTGTCTCAAAAACCAAAGTGAAAATGTGCATAAATCATTCTGAAAGTTTCTTTTTCATAAAAATGTTGAGGAATTAGGGTATTCTCTATGTGTTGGCCATTATAATGCTGGCCACCATCGTAAAAGTGGAATATTCTTGAGTATGGTGTAAAACGCCATTCAAATAAATAAATAAATTGTTGACCCTTTTTTTTTTGGCCTGAAAAAGATTTTATACTAAAACTGCATGGTCAGATAAATAAATAAATAAATCTATATGTGTTGGACACAAAGTTATATGCATTAATATAACCAGTTAAATTTAATACTATCTTCTATACATAGGTCCATGTATGTCATTGCTCCCCACCACAGAAGTGGTGAGGGGTCATGGAAATGCTGATGACACCATGTGTTTGTCTTTGCGTCTGCCACCCTGATCTTCTGGCAAATAGGCCACATCTTCAACATTGTTTAACCATTGAAGTTCATGTATGTGTCATAGAGCTCAGAAGTCAATGAACGGATAGTTGAGATTGATTTTTCGTCTTTCTTTTGCAGTCCAGTATGTTTGCTCTCACCGTCTTGGATGTTTTGATTGTTCAAATTTTCTTTTTAAAATGTTTTTACCTGTATTCTGAAAATTGCAGTTGGTCTTGTTTGATCCTTTTTGATTAATTAGCTACAGAGTTTGTTTGCACTTCAGTGAGAGGCTTAATAATGCGTACAGAACCTTGGAAGTTGGAGGTGTTAATAGCTGGATCAGGCATGCATGTTTGTAAACATGTTTTGAACAACAGTTGACCTGTCAGCGCTCAGCTGCTCGTTGCAGCTGTTTAGTGTCCTGTGCGTCATTATTTATGTGTAATCATCCCTCATTTACACAGTTTAGAAAAGTTCTTCAGAAACAGTATTAAACCTTGAAAACACAAAACATTGCTGTCAAGGCAGAAATATTGATTTCTAATAAATAATGTTCAATAATATACTGTTTCATGCTGTGAAAAGATTAGAATGATTATTAACTTTCCCCTTGAAGTGGGTGGAAAATATTGTGTTGTTACTGGGATGGGATAGTGTACCCAAGAGATTGTTTTCAGTCTGGTGAAGATTTACATGTAAGGAGAAAAAAATGCTCATCACTTCTTATTTATGCCTCAGTATTTACGTTGATATTTAAATACAGTAATTCACCTTAAGATTAGCAGAAATATTGCTTGATTCTGATTGGTTCATCAACCTTATAAGGCCACTTAAGATTTTCTGTGAAGTTTAATTGATTTCTTCTCAAAAAATACATCTCTTTGGCATCAAAACTATTGTTTTAAAACCTTTAAGTGTATTTGACAATGCATTTTTACATGCCAATCTTTAACTGAAATACATTATCACATATACTATACCACATGCTGTAGATTCTTTTCGTGACTGACTTCAAAGAGGATAAGAGTGCAGGTTTTCATTAACTAAATTTAACTACATGCTAGAGAGCAATATGATATTGGTGTGCTGTAGTTATAATTAGTCAGAACTGTCAACTTTGTGACAAATATCAATGGCACTTAGTGATTTTTTTTTTAAATCAGTGACTATTATACAATATAGAATCATGAAAGATTTCAAAGAACATATGTCTACATGCAGGTTAAATTTGTAACAAGATATTAATTACATTGTTCAAGAGGAAAGATTCATTTGAGGCCCTCATCCACACTGGTTAAAGATGTGACAATATGCTTTTTTAAATATTGTCCAAGAAAGAAAAGATTTCCATGTAGTTTTTCATATGCCTGGTATAATAGTTATTATAGTTCTCTTTATCAACGACTGATAACTAATTACATGTATGCTTGTCTGTGACACATCAAACTGATCTAGACTACACTGATGTGGACTCTTTATACTGAATATGGCATGGCAAATTTAGCAGGTCACAGGAAACTAGTGCATATTACATGCAATCAATTTTACAGTGCTCATGTCAAAAGGATTGTAAATGTCAGCCTGACTAAATATATTCCATGTAAACAAGTTGTTTTGGTTCAGTAAGGTAATAAGATAATGAGTTCATAACTGTCGAGATAATGATACACAGTAAGTCCAAAGTGCGTCACAATGACAGTGTTGACCTATCTATCACTACCTTGGACAGACATTTCGCAATTTACATGTTCTGTCATTTGCTTTGATTCATAATTTACTAATTTTTTTTTTTTTCTTTTTTACTTATCATAGTTTAATTTATGTAAATAATAGTGGAATTATGATTTACTCACCCAAACAGTTATATTAATCTGTTTACATTATTAACACTTAAGAGATAAACTTGAAAAAGTATACACACTGGCTGACAAACATTTTCTCAATTCAGACCATGGAGTTTATGCTTGTGCAGGAAAATGCAAATTTTGTTTTCTCATGATACTCATTTACATACATGTCCACAAACTTAATGCCAACAAGGGTTCCCCAGTATGGATTTAAATCACAAATATATATATATATATATATACGCTGTGATTATGTGCAAGTTTCATGTGGATTGAGGACAATTCCCCTGTGGACATTTTCCCTTTTGGAAATTCCCCCGATGTATGTATCTAGGTTATTTGATCAAATACATAATGTATATGTATTGTTGTTTGACCATAGTGGATTGTATCTTCACCACTTCATTGGGGTTTCCACATTTTTTTCCATTAATCCATGTAACTATGAATTTGTTTTATAATTTGCAGGATTGCCTGATCATTCCATTGATTAGTGACATTGAATTTGATGGGGTACTACCATTCGACATGAGAATTTGGGATTAAAAATTAAAACTGCAGATGGTAGCATACCATTTATAACATTCCACCATATTACACATATTAAGTTGTTTTCTCAAGTGCCGTGAATTTACATTGTAGCCCAAAAATTGTCATGCAAGGTATTATAATGATAAACTGGAATAATCAGTATTAAATTAGGAAAAAAAATAGTTGTTCATTTCCTGGGTTATGCCTGTTTTTATTAGAGAAAATTGTCCGCTGGGGAAATGTCTGTACAAAGATTACTTGGATTAAACAGAAAAATATAATGATGGTTACCATAGCTGAGTGGTAAGGTTATTAAAGAAGGTGAATAATTCATTACACACGTAGAATTCATTGCATTCAGTATATGAGGACAATATAAGAAAACTATATATATATATATATATATATATATATATATATATATATATATATATATATATATATATATATATATATATATGTATATATATATATATATATATATATTATACATACATGTGTTCACAGCAAAGAAAAGCACATGTATATCAGGCCGCTATGTAATATATATATCCATATTAGATGAATCCAAGACAAATTTTAAAAAACACTACCAGATTTTTGGCAAAAGATTTCTCGTCCCTAGTGAATTCAAATTTTCTGTAATTACCAATTAAATATAAGTCTTGTATCTGTGCTATTTGTGGTGTTAAAATGATTCTAAAATTTGATAAAGTAGTAATGCAACCCATTTTATAAATCTTACAAATTTTATTATCGATAAAGATCAGTGAAACAAACACAGACAATGTTAATATTTTGTAAAAGTTAATTATTTGGGTTGTTAAAATAATAGCAAACATTCAGCAGAATTTGCAGCAATTGATTTTGTGTCAAAAAGCTCTGGTGTAGCCTCTTCAAGAATAGACGGTGGGATGTACCTTGTAAACGAGGGACTAATAATTACCAGGGGGTAATTTGCATGCCAGCCAATTCGGCTCGCCTCCTACTCACCAATGCATACAGAGCAATCCTCAGACAACTCTAAGGTAAATGTTGGTGGAAGCAGTGTACTGGCACCTAAAACTGTCTGAGTTATGTCCCTTAGAACACGTTTAAAAATGAGAACGTGATTATAAACTTCTGACCTTATTATCACCATTAGAAACACTTCTGTGTCTTACATAGTTGCCTTTTCTTCTATACCTGTAGTGACAAGGTAACTACTCCAGGTGTGTTAACAATGGGTTTCTTGAAGGAAAAGAGACTTGAAGAGAAAAGGAAAAGAAAGTGATAGAGACTTGTTCTAATATATTTTAGATCCATGTTTCACGCTCAGAAAGTGAATGAAATCTTGATGATTATCATGTTCTGCACTAAATATATATACATAAATCAAAAATTTTTGCATTAAAACATATTTTCTTTCTGCAGATTCAGTAATTTGAATCTCTATACTTGCCATTAAATGCATATTCCTGAACAATGCTTGCACTCCATCAGAGGGTTATCCAGAAATGTGAAAGAGAGTGTCCAAACATTTGTTTTTCAGGGAATTTTGCCATTGTAAGGTGTCCGGCTTTCTTTTTCCCCTATCTCTCCCAAGTGTCGAAAACAGGGTGTCCTAACAGCACCTTTTCTGTGTATATCCAGTCCATTTGGACGAGCGGGTGGGTAGCTGGCTAGCCCTGTGCGCTCAGTATTATCCATATATTTTGGTTGAGCAGTTAATAAATAATACAAATAGAATATAAATAAATGGCGAAAACAGAGGCGACACTTTTAGGCAGCATAAAATTCAATCAAGTAGGAACAGTTAAAAAATCCTTACATGTACTGCATCTTAAAATTGGAAGATGGTGTACTAGCTTGTTCAAGTTTGCCAGGATTGGCATCATAGAGTCAAGTGGATTTTATGTAATATGAGTTTGTTGGCTGGAATAAAAGGACTGTTTTACTACCACTGAGCTGCTTAAAATGAAAAACAATTAACAGTGTATGGACAATTAAAATATTTTTACCCTGTGATGTACTTTTAGAGTACAAAATGTTCTATACACAAGTTCTTCCTCTCTAGCCATAAGTGGGAAGGTCGTCAGAAACCTGTGGGTGGTTGTGGGTTTCCCCCGGGCTCTGCCCGGTTTCCTCCCACCATAATGCTGGCTGCCGTCGTATAAGTGAATACTCTTGAGTATGGCGTAAACCACCAATCAAATAAATAAATAAATAAATAAATATACACAAGTTTGGAAAGGTTGAAATATCTATCAAGTCTGCATATGAATCTCAGCAGTAATACATGCCAGGACTAATATAATACATGCCAGGACTAATATAATAATTGACAGGACTAATATTTGACTTCAAACATGAACATTTCTTCTGCACTCTTTCAGTTATGTGGCCTATAATTTCTTATGCCTATACATTATGACGGGATCTGACAGAATAATTCCAGATATTTGAAAGGATTTTGTTGTCAATATGCTCTTTTGAAATTAAAATAGTGTGATATTAAATACATTATTTATTTATTACACATGTAGAAGACAGTTCCTCAAACTCTGTGTCATAACTTCTGCTTTAATTTCATTGTTACTGCTGAGGCAAACGTACAAGTCAAACATATTTTACTCTAGTAGCTTATACATGATGTTAAGAAGACATTCATGAAGGATGCTTTCAGTACATATTTGCTAATTAAGTAGTGGCGTTTTTCACCTGGTATTACCCTGTCTGACGCCAGGTACATCAGCAAAGGGTCTGCTAAGAATGATAATGAAAGGGGAAATGCCATGGTAACCATGGGCTGTCTGAAGCACTGGTCAGTGCCTGTCTCATTGTAACCAAGGCCTTCTGGATTTATTGACGTATGAAGACATTATTATTGTTACACATGTCAGCTTGATCTCACATTATACATGCATAATAAATTAGAAGAGATTATACTCATGGTGTTGCACATTATGTCATAGTTCCTGGTTGGTTGTTTCATTATAGGTCTGTTAGTCCTAATCATTTCAGATGACATGGTGAGATCGTGACATGGTGATACATATACATGTATGTACAATACAGGTATGCAGGGAGGGGGTGAGAGGGGTCTTACTGTTGAAGACGATTAAAGCATTGGTATGATGCGACCATCAGACACCTTAACGAATGACTCATTATGAGGTCATGTGTTTAAATCCTGAGTTCTCGATGTTTTGGCATAGTGCTGGCACTTTAAGCCTTGAGGTTTTCAGGTACCTGGCAAATGTTAGTGGCTTGCTCTGGTCCCCGCCACGAAATACACTTGACTACTGTCTATATAAGTGAAATATTCTGAGCGTAACCTTAAACACCAGTCAGTTAAATAAAGAAATGAGTACATGTACATTTGCAGTTGAAGAGTAAACAGAACTTTCAAATGATGAATGTACATACTAGTATAGAGTTTTGTTCAATGAATTTGTTATTTTCAGTTAATTAATCAGTTAATTAAGCCTTTAATATGCTTGGTGCAATTTCCAACTTATGTCTTTGGCCAAAAGGTCTATGCTTTCATGTCATTTCCCATGGTGGTGTTTCCATTTTTAGAAGTAATTTGATAAATGCCTTTATAATATTTGACTTTAACTTCAACAAAACTTGAATTTCCTTAGTTCCCTTGTCTGTTTCTTAGTTTCTTTGTCTGTTTCTTAGTTTCCTTGTTCCCTTGTCTGTTTCTCAGTTTCCTTGTCTATTTCTTAGTTTCCTTGTCTATTTCTTAGCTATCCAGCTATTTTCAAGTTGTGAATGATTCCAGAGATTAGCATTTTGAAGTTCATCAGCAGCTTTGAGCTCTGAAGCCTGTTCATTTTTACATAATTCCATTATTCAGTCATGACTGTGTCTTGGTGTGGCCTTTAGTTGAAGTCTAACATGGCCACAAACTTTTTGTTTCTGATCTTGTGTCAACAGTGCCCTCCTTTAGCTGCAGTATTTATGGTGCTGCCTCACTGGAACACAAGTCTCAAGACACCAGGTGTGGCCTTTAGTTGAAGTCTAATATGGCAACAAACTTTTTGTTTTTGATCTTGTGTCAACAGTGCCCTCCTTTAGTTGCAGTATTTATGGTGCTGCCTCACTGGAACACAAGTCTCAAGACACCAGACATGGCACCCCATTCACTTTCATTACAGTGACATAGAGCTGCATCATTATTCAGCTGCAGAATGTCAAGTACAGAAGTACCAATATTACCAACTGAGACATGAATGCCATTTCAGAGTGCACCATTGGCTCTCCTGTACAAGACAGATAAGTCATTAGTAATATATGCTGGACATGTAGTATGTGTTACGTCATGGTGATACCACATTGTACATGTTTCTCTGAGTCCTGAGTTTGGCTCAGTGGGCATTAGAACCTGGCCAGTGTAGCCCTTTGTATATTGCATTGGGATTTTACCTCACCATTTGGTGTTGTAAAAGTGCAAGTGTTTACATGGTGGAAGACATGTGAACGCTTTTGTTACTAATTGAGTGCTGTTTACCAGATTTCAGGGGAAATATGCACTTTAGTGAGAGTTTAAAACATCAGACAAGTGCATCCTTGTGAATTACCAGAATTTGTTTAAGCCTGTTTATCAGGTTCTCTGTAACATATATTTTTCTTCAATTTGAATCTATGGTTTTTAATTTTATTAGGAAGGGCGCAGATTGAGAAAAGTTCTCAAATATATCATGAGAGTTGAAGGTTTTCGGAAACACTTTCTTCGTGTTTAAGTGGTGAAACTTCATTCTCCAAAGCCTTTGGGGTTTTGTGTTGATTTTCATCATGAAGTGAAGCTTGTGGTTGCTTGGATTTACACTTGCAATGTACTGTAACCATTAATGAAATCGAACGAAAGAAAAACTGAAATAACAAATCAGCATGGCATTCAACCTGGGCCTAATATAACTGTTATATTAATCCAGGTTCAACTGAGTCTCTGTGGTATAACTCCTGCTAATTATTTTGTGGTGTAAGTTTTAGAAGGGTTAAAGTTGACTGGCTTCAGGTTCAATCAGTAAACAAACTGAACTGTATCTATCCCTTCAACACCATTCCCAAGTAAGCTGCATTGCGCAATATTATCCTGGCCGTATGGCAAATATCATTAGGATGGAGGTTAAAACCAAAACCACTTTATGATGCTTTTTCTTTATTATGTTCACTTTTTGTCTTTTTATTTTTGTCATCACGATTCATAAAAAAATTTCAAGCAGCAAAAGTACCAAACGGAATCATCCATAATTGTTGTTAGCATTGGAATCCCATCCAAGGGAGCCTCATATATCTGCTTGACAGATGTAAAAGTGGCTCACTAATGGGGGTGAGTTAGGAAGGACAAACACTTATTTTTTTACTGCCACGGCTCTCGTTTCCGCAAAACTGATTTCAACTTGCAAGCCACTTAGTCGGTATTGATATAACTAAGTCAGAAAGTTAAATCTTGGGGACATGGCCTGTATTCAGAGTATTTCTTTGGATCTCTCTGCTTGACCCTCTTCTGTATTAATTTGCCAGAAGCTTCTTTACCCAGACCTCCCAGACCAGCTGAACTTGTTAAGCTACATTCTCTCCTCTTCTCTGTGTTGCTGGGCTCCCTGCTGTCACTGTATACTTATATTCATATACCACACTACACAAGCTTAGGCATGGAAAAACAAGGCTGATGACCTATTTACTGAAACACCAGGTTTTAGCATGCTAACTTTTTATACACACAGATATATATATATATATATATATATATATATATATATATATATATATATATATATATATATATATATATATAATGTGTGTGTTTGTGTGTATGAGACGAAGTTTAGCCAGTATTAATGTACCAATTAATTTTTATTCATTAGTGAAGAAGCAAAAATTATTCTTTGCAGAATGTGTATGGAAGTTAGCCACATGATTAATTTGAACATGCTCTTATGATGATGGATATAAATGTATTTAATAAAATTCTAAGTATCACTGGTTTGTGCACTGTACCTTCAACTTGTTCAAAGACAACTATTTCTTAATTGATATTTAGTACTTTCTTAACAATTTCAGTTGGCTAAATTGTTTGTGTGGCAATTAGTCATACCAACCTATGAAACTAGAAGATGTAGATTTTACACCTGAGAGATACACTGTGACAATGATATATTTAGATTTAGGGTGTCTGACTTATACCAATACTGGTACTTCATGTCAATTGGACTTTGCACTCTCAACTTCAAATCTCTAATTCTCCTCTACAAAACTTCCATGCTGTGTCATAGGGCATTTAGCACCTGTACATGAGCAGATAGTTTCTTCAGGTTTTTATAGTATTTAACAGGACTACTCTACATTCCAATCCCTGAATTTCTTCAGTCAGCCTTATTTACCACACATCAACAATCTCCTGTACATCCAGTCAACTTAGACTTTACACAAAGAGGTCGAGCACATTTTTTTTTCTTTTTTCGTAGTTTATCTGCAAATTAAATTGTGATATTAACAACACCATGTTTTATTTAATAAGAGGTGGATTTTCAACACAAGTCAAATATATGAAGTTATATGTGCTTGCAAAATAGATCACAGCAGACCACACAAGTTAAATGGACCATGCGTTTTGACTTTTCAGTTTAGAATCTATCAGTGCATTGAAACAGATATTTGTTAACCAGCCGTCAACCAGTGTGGAAATTCCAAGTCAATAATCACAAGGCCAATTCCCCAAAACGATAAACTTAATCGTTGCTTGGTCGTTGAGGTTCATCTTCATATCACTGCTGGGTAGCCAATTACATCACTGCCCAGGCCAGAATAAATTGTCCAACAGTGTATGTCCATTGACATTTTCTCATGTTTTCCTACTGTATATGTTGACATATACTGGAAAATTAGTGTCAACACATATTCATTTTAATATATTAGTAAAATTTTGAGCAACACAGAGAATGTATTCAGTTGATTGCATGCAATATCTTTTCAAAAAATGGTTTAAAATTAGACATACAGGTTAAACACAAACAATTTTAAAAAAATACCGAATGTACCCTATTGTCATATTCTCAGATGCACCATATTTCTAATTCTCGTCTGCCAGTGTGTTTAGATGAACCATAGTTTTATTCGCTCTACTGCAGAGGTGTTTGAATGATTGTATTCTTTTTGCTGCTAATGTGTTTAGAAACACCATAATTGTGTTCTCTTAACTGCTGATGTGTTTAGATGTGCCATAACTCTATACTTTTTGCTGCTAATGTGTTTAGATGCACCATAATTCTATTCGCTCACCAGCCAGTGTTTGTTAGTGAAGCACCGTGCTTCAGATGTACTACTTAGCTATTTGACATGGAAGATCCTAATCTAGGCCATATCCATATAAAGACCACATACCTGTCTGTTATATAACACACAGATACCCTACATACTGTGTTATATGTAGTTATCTGTTGCACACATCTGTTACTTATGCATCAGTGCTTTTTGTACTTTTGATTATGTTGTGTCTAGACATACACAGGGTTAGGTATCACCACATTGCCATAATTACCAAAGGCAAAATGATAATGAGTATGACATTTATGCCAAACAAGTAGATAAATAAGACAAGGCACTTGTATAGTTTTGAGAATTTCTAAATTTTCAGTTTCAAAACAACCTAGCCAACATTTTTTTCATGTTTCAATTTAACAGACTATTTTGCTCCATTTCCCTCTGTTTTGTGGAATATTTGTCGGTTAAGGTATTCCTGTCTATGAAACTGTATATTTTCCTAGCCTATAACAGGATGTTAAATTGTGTGAACTGCTATTCTTTTTTCTTTCAGATTAGTATAATGTTATTCATTCTTATTCTTTGTAATAAATGAATCAAGTACAAATACATGTAATATTATTTGACAAAGCATAGCTTAATAAGCATACCTTGATTCTATAAAGTGATAGGTAAAAAATAATGTTGATATGTGATAACTGATTATTTTGTAAAAAGTGGATTTCTGTCAGAATGATGTTGTTCCTGGTCCTGCATCTTTGGGTACATTTATATGCTCATTTTCAACCATGCTAGTCTTTAGGATAAGTGTTCATTTAGATTTGAGGTGTTCTCTGAATTTTAGACTGAAACATGTTTTTAAGGCATTTACCTCTATCAGGTTCATAAAAATACATACATATTTGAAGCTCTGAAGTCAACCATGGCAACATATCATGACAAACCAAGAAAGGTTTTGGGCACACTGTTATTACCTGCCTTCAAAATAGTAGAATCGAAGTGAAAATGACTTGAATTGGCCATGAGAATTATGTGGTAACAACAGTTAAGATCAGGGTGGTAAAACATGCACAGGCAGCTTCGTCAGAACTCAACAATGGTATTTGGGGGCACATAGCTGGAGTTTCCAGAAGAAGTAACCTGACTGTTACTAAATACATGATTACCGGTTGACCCCGCTTACGTTCTATATTCTCACACGGCGCTATGACGTATGCCCTAACTTACTATAACACTTCACATTGTACCCTCAACTCTGTCAAGGCATACAACACCCAACAAAGGCCATCAGTTTTAAAGTATCCTGCTACACTGACTGTCAGACATTACAAAGGGAAATGTCTATGATACATCAGACGACATTTACATCCGTGAAAGTAGTACACAATGACAAGTGGCTGAACGCAAGGCGGACACCTTTAGACACACGTACTATACATATACACCGTTTTGTTGTAATAGTTGTACATATACTAAGAAGTAATTCACATTCGAGACAGCCATGCATGGGAAGTTTCTCCTGTGTATAGATTACGTTCCTGTTCCCGAACTTGCATATTTATTTAGCATTTACAATTCCGGCCTTTAATTCTTCCTTTGAATAAAAACCATTTTTAACTTTTAGTTTTCCTTAGCAACCGGTGAGAGTAAATTTCAGTACCAATCTTTGGTCAGTTCTTTAATAAGGTACCAATAATCACATTGACGTCATCGACGCCTTTTCACAATGTCACCATGCCCAGTACGGCATGACCAACTCAAGTTCTACAATATTTCGCTTTGCACCCTTCCGATGCTCTTGTTCAGTTAATACTTTATGAACGTTTGTGCTTTAAATACAGTAGTTATCGGATGTTCGTTCACTAAATCTGTAGTACATGAGTACTTAGGGTCAGTATGTGTGCGAACAGTTTCCATTCGAACCGATATGACTAGCGTCTATAGTTTAATTCACTGATGCAACTCAATTGACTTTTGTCAACTATCTGTATAACCTTCGCGTTTGTGCATATATACGCGTACGTGCTTGTAGCAGTTTGTATGAATTTATAATGTACAGCGACAACAAGCCGAATCAGGCAGCCATTCTCATCTGTATGTGATTATGTGCGATGTCGGTTCATTTGCCAGCGACGTAAGGCTAATATGGCGTGTAGTCATGCATGCTAAAGAATCTGTCCGCCGCAATGGTCAGCACTGAGTGACACTGTAGACAGTACGTCATGGTATATATCCTTTCGTGAATGTAATCTGGGAAGAGCTCTTCCCAGATGTAATCAACCAAGCCAGAATAATGTATGCACAAAGTCTTATTAGACCAAGTTTCGAACTACGCATATTACAATGTATCTGCCTCTCCCATTTGCTCTTTATTGACATTTGTAATTATATGTACAAGCCGTATTGGTTGCTCCCAGAGTTAGGTCGCTTCCCTTATTAAATCCGCATTTCTCATTATCATATATGTAGATGGGTTGAAACAGTGCCTTCTTTCTGAACTACAGAGTTGGACTTAAATTTGCTCGTCGAAAGTCAGAAAATAATTGGTACACTAGGAAATGCGTCAGGTTATATGGATGTTAAGCCCATGCTTTATGGTTCCCTTTCTCCGCAATAGCCAGCGATTTGAAATACCTATGAATTATCCCTTTTTGACATTCACTGTGCTCAGGGCACCCCGTAAAGATCCTCCTTGACCTAAATAAACAATTTCAAAAGAGCGACCCATGTATTGTTAGGCTTGTCTAGAGCTAAAAAGAACCTGGAATGCTCAGTTCTTTTTAACCTCTGTCGACAGCATTTTTCAAGTAACCCAAGTGCTGGTAAATAGACATTTGTCACTTACAGAGACATTGGGTTAGTTTGAGAAAACTTGCAAAATGTTAAATTTGACACATTCCCTGTTTTTGCAGCCTGATGCACTCTGTAATTATTTATAACGTAAGCCTGTATCCTTGCAATACATGTGTACCGAAGAGTTTTAGTCAGTGCGTGATAACCCATTGTACACTATGTACAGTTTATGCGAAAGCTTATTAAACGCACCTGTTGGTACACAGCATTCCACTTGGACTGGATTAACTTCACAGATTGATCCAAAATCAGGTATATATATGGATCAAGACGGAATTCTTGTAGAAAATGTAACACATTTATAACATCGCATACACGATATACATATAATATATTTTGGACAAGATAAAGACATTTCGTCGGTTCTGAATTGGTTTCTACGGAAAAAAGGTCTAAAAAATCTTGTTCGTGGGTTATACGATGGATGAGCGATCAAACCCGCAAATTGAGTCGTCGACAGGCAATTATCACCTTTTTTGTTTACCAGTTCCTATCGTAAATTCACTCAAAAGACATGTAGGTCTGGTTAAGGAGATCCTTCGTGGTTTCCATCTCTTTATTCACTATGCATGAGATCAATTAAGCTATTGAGCACCTTTTTGTATCTCTGTCATGGAGACATCGTTCCATGAAGGTAAATGAGGTCGATAATCTGCCTTCAGGCATTTTGGGAGAAAAAGACTGATCCGCTGCAAAATGCCTTTGAATGAGCGTCTGTATTGACTTAGCTTGGTACAATACACTGTGGTATGAAGTTATAAGGAAATGAAAACGTATATACATGCAGCATGTGTCAGAAAGCTTTATCTCCTTTGTGGGATTATCTACATCAGAGGTAATCTATGATTTGTCCATGCATGCACAAATATTTCAATATTTCGATGCCTGTAGTCTTAATATTATTAATATAAGGGAAAGTCGCTGCACTTTGTAAAAGTAATTTGTCACTTGCATAATAGTAGTAGGGTTTATGAGTACCACTGCAGTTTTCACTGGGTGCTGAGCTATCCTTCAGTCGCAAAGCAACAGCCAAATCCGCGGAGGGTGGATTCGAACACACGGTTTCATTGCGGTTAAGAGCCTTCGGCTTCAGAAGACTATGATGTGCGTTATAGACACTCTCAACCCCCCCCCCCCCCCCCACCTCCTTCAAACACACACCCAGGGCGTGCAGTTTTTGTGTAAGCTGTTGTTACCTGTTTGTATTAGACGTGTGTGACCTGGCGGGTTGACAGATGCATATCCTAAACTAGTGGTTGTTTTGTTCATTTGCAGTCCCTGCAACAGGTGGTTGTAATGGTTGACATTCACAAGAGTGAAATGCGCAGGTTCATTGGGTACATGTATACACTTAGAGACAACTGAAGGCCCGTGTGATGTTTGCTCATTTTTGCGAATGATATTTTAATGGTATTATATACAACTCAAAATGCATCATCTTGATCTGTCCTACCATTTTGCCCATCTGATTGTTGAAATATGAGGTAAATGTGGCTTCATGGAGGCTTATAGTTCCATCATATTAAGTTCTGACCGTAGGGCCATTTGCGTCTTCACACATAAAGGTTGCATGTTGTTCATTGGTACAGTAAAGAATTGCGAGGCACAGAGAAATACCATCGCCAACGGATTGGAGGTACGAGTCCAAACTGATCTTCAATCATCGAATTGAAAAGCCTTTTTCAGATTCTGAATTATTTTATCCAGTGTTGGAGCCGTTTTTTCCGCTTTGTTCATACTACCAGATAACATGGTTTCAACTGTATCACATTGCTATACACACGTACAGTTATTTCTAAACCTGTTTGGATCATTTGCAAGCCTTAATATGTAACGCCCTCTTGAGAATTTTATCCTACCAGCAGACATATTTTGCTAATTCCTGGTATGTACTGGAAATCAGACAAACGCAGAAAATGAATTTTGTGCCAAAAATTGAACTTAGTACTATTCGCCTATATGGCGAACGCTTGAAATTGTTAGTCCAGGGATTTGCCATTAATCAGGTCAGCGGAACTGTTTCATATCACGATAAGATGAAGTTATAATAAGACATTGACCTGGATTGTTCACCCTGACATGGTTTGTGCTCACTGAATTGTGAAGTAAACATTTATAGTGTCGGATGAGGAAGAAAAAGTGTCACTAAGTTCACATTGAAGGTGTTGGGCCACCTAGGGTTAAGCTCATTATACCGACCGGCTGTTCAGGGTCCCTCCAACGAGGCTGGATAACCCTTTTTCTTTCAACTTTTTTTCTCTTTTTGCGAAACATTTGAACTAAAATATCGCTCTCTTTCTAATACAAACTTACTTCACCTTTGGGGATTTTATAAAATGAGAGAAAATTCGTAACAACGGACTGACATAAATCCCCAACACTTCTTGCAAGCACTATGTAACTATTTCCTTAGTGTGTAGAACAACATATATGCTATAAGCCAACCGCATACACTGTACTTTCAGCAGCCTCCCTGCATATGCTGCGCTACCGAAATAATTTTATGAATCTATAAGAGTGGTCACACATTGGCATATGTAATTGAGAGGTATACCGGCATTAATTTGTATTGAAGACAGCACAGGATTAGAAATGTTTGGCCAAAGGAACCTTGCGTATAAACCTTCCAATGCTTTCACGTAATACAGTCTGTTACTATATCTATACTAAAACATGTAGAGGTCGTATGCATTTAGGTTTCAGTGTATTGAGTTTGATTTATTATTTATTTATTTGATTGGTGTTTTACGCCGTACTCAAGAATATTTCACTTATACGACGGCGGCCAGCATTATGGTGGGGGAAACCCACTACCATCTGCAGGTTGCTTGCAGACCTTCCCACGAAGCCAGCATGAGCTGGACTTGAACTCACAGCGGCCGCATTGGTGAGAGACTCCTGTGTCATTTGCGCTGCGCTAGCGCACTAACCAACTGAGCCACGGAGGCCCCTATTTAGTTTGACGTAGTATTGACAGGTGCTTGGATTTATAGTGGACAGTAGCCCTCAATAAATGCTGCTTGCAAAACGCAATGCTTCTATAGATTTTTTAAACATATCACTTCAGGTTTCCAGGTTCTTGGGCCATCTTGGTGCCGTCCTATCCTGCCTTGTATGTTGCTAACAACATACATTTTCTGGAACTTAACACTTCATTTGATTATCCACAGGCTAATGAACCATGATTCATTCTCACGGATGTGTTATGCTGTGAAGCATTTGCTTATGTAATGGGATTAACCTGGCTTTTCAACCATTTTGAATTCCAGCACGGCATTTTACGGTGACACAGGGTACCATTATGGCTTGGTAATTTTTAACAATAGTGTTGCAGCCCATTGTAAACATTGTAAAGGTGCTGAAGTTTTCGACTCTCATTGCATTTTACTTGCAGACGCAACCGTTTTGATTCAGTATTAATATTTATAGTATACATGTAGGTCATGCCGAACAAAAAAACTTGCGTGACAGTTAACTTAGCATGAACAATTCGTGGTGGAACCATCTTTAGAATTGTAATGGACACAACTATATGATTTAATATGTGAAATTAATCAGTGGGTCAATCTATATGCAAATGAATGACCGAAGAAAATTTCAAGCGAATGTCCTTGTATTGCAAGCTTGAGTTGCAAACTTCCTGAGATTGTCAAATACCCTTTGACTTTCTAATCCAACGAGTTATTTTGAGAACACGCATTCCTTCTGCATACTTACCTGTATAATTTCTCGAAACCATGCGTAGTTTTTTATATACTTCTCAAATGTTTAAACCAATGTATGATGCTACGTAATTTGCAATTACAAAAGTCACGAGGTGACTTTCTTGTCCCGTTAGTTAAAACGTAATTTGTCTTACTTTTGACCTATATTCTCAAAACATTAATGTGTTAATTCAACAGAAAGTCTGTTGACTGAATGATGCTAGAATGTACTATGCTATTGCAACAAATTATTCTGTTAAATATAACACACATTCTATAATTCGACTTAAAGGCTCTGTTTGACTATACAGGATACTATGTTGAAGATGACACAGTATTATGCTGTAATTACGTTCAGGATACATTCTAGCATCACTCAGACAGCAGTCTCCCCTTTAAATTTAACAAATTAATTTTTGTTTTTAGTGTATTTAACTATGAGCCAGGTGTACCATCGCCGATAGATCCATACGCTTAGCTTACTTCAGAGCGTGGTTGGTATATATGTGGATCGTGGATCTTTGTCTGGCATTATATCCACACTGTATTCTTGATAAAATATCTATATAAAAGAAGAGCCCGTGATTAGTCATCGTCCCTGAGTCTACAGTGCTTCAGTAACAATTATAAATATGAAATTTATCTTGGCACTATCTTAGATTAGATCAGTATCACCACCCACTCGCTTTGAAATTAAGCTTTTTTTTCGGAGCAGATGGCATGATTTAAACCATAAAACCTTTTACTGCTATGGTTTATGTGCAGTCATAAAGAGTGTGTGTGTGCGCGTGTGCGTGTGCGTGCGTGTGTGTTTGTGTGTGTGTGTGTGTGTATCGTGAGATTTGTAGCAGTCGCGACGTTCGACGGTTTATATACAATCATACACCAAATGTACTTCCATATGACTATATATCCCAGAGCCAAAAAATCCGGCTTGATGTCGGTGATGCATTCATTTTGAAAGCAGGTTTGCGCATGGCACGTTAACACTGATGCATTAAGCCAAGATGCTATACTTGTTACTTGTGTACACAGTATGGCCTATGGACAAGGCATTTAGCTCTTTGCACAAGATAAACATTTATTTATGTGTTTGGAGTGCCCTTGTATACAGCGGAGTTGTAATATTACTTGGTTACAGTTATAGTTTGTAACTCATGGAATCTTCCATTGGACCGCAAGTAAATGGAAATAATTATACGTTTTGTGAAACTGATGATATTTGTTAATCAGTTTTATAAACTTGTTTATCTATTTTGATTAGTGTTTAATATCGTGTATACTCGATTTTTCACCTGTATGAAGGTGAATATTTTTATCGGTGAAGAAAACCGGAGTGCCCAGGATAAGTCACTGGTCTCCCTCAGGCACCTGACAAACCTCTTGACTAAAAGTCAAATCTGTAGCTTAACCAGCGAGAGCCTGCAACCATACTGCAAACATACTGGAAAGGAGGCCGATCTGTTGCGACCAGCGCTAAACTAGCCAACTTGACAAGCTATGTGAGCCATGATGACATAACAAGAGGTTGCACTGAAATTCGTTTTGTGTGGTTTCTTTGTTATAATTTTCTTTTTTGAGTGGGACAGACATGTGGCAGAGCGTTGCGCAGCGGTGGTATATTCAGTTCACAGCTAATAAAGTGGCCAGTTACATTTAGATTCATACATACATACATACATACATTCACGTGCTTACCGAAATATATATATATGATATAAGATCCATGCCTAAATCGCTTTTGGCAGTCTCTAATACAGACAGGTCATGGTTGCAACATTTGTATGAATCTGTTTGAGATCCGGCGACATCACGACTACATTACAAAACAATTGTTCAATGTAATACCTTCGGTGGCGAGCTTTGCCATTGATTCCATGCTCTGACCATGGTCCTGATCTATTCTGTACTGTTTATTGTACACATCATATATAGGTGTAGCTCTGAGGCTTGACTGTTACACAGATCAATATGTGGTAATGTCTGGCGTGTGCATGTGGACATATACACACAGTTACATTGGTCATCGTGCAGCTGAGTTTCTATCATATATTTCCAGTGCGGAATTTTTAAATTTTCGTTCGTCTTTCCGGCTTTTTTGTATTAGGTATAAGTATTTTGAAAAAAGACTCAAGTATAGCATTGTGTGAGACTATAGCATACATGTCATAGCACTGACATATAGCTGCACAATTAAGATATGACTTAACCGGTGTGGCCGGTAATTAATGTTTGCTGTTGTGTACATTTTGACGTCACGTGAATGATTATACTTCTGGGTTTAGGTGTATAACATCCGTATTATGACTGTATTATAAATAAAAACTCTGTAACTGAGTCATTTTTCATGCTATGCATAACAGTTGAAAAATAAACTTTCCTCTGTCACTTTAGCGCTGTTTTTTACTGCAGCTTCTAAAATAGTTTTTGGAGTAACGCCATATTTTTCTTTCACGCCTTTACCGCAGACTGCGTAGTGCTGGTACCGATGCCAACGTATGGTCTGTGTCTTTTATTTGTGGTGGGTTCAGCTTTCTCGTCATGTTAAACTCGTCGTAAATGAATACAAACTGGGCAGAAAATAGACACCATGTTGTACATCCGTGAAACCCATGTATTGTTGGCCCTTTTCCTTTTTAAACCGCGTTAAAACGGTGTAACTAATGTATAGTTCCAACGCCAGGAACGGCCAACGTCCAAATGGTTAATATATATGTATGTTCGGGTAAAATGTGGTTGTTCCGTTTCCGTTCAAGCTCTTGGATTGAGTTCAGAATTGAGGCTTCTTAGTTATCATGGCTTCCACATCGCATTCTAGACTATCACTCGGCGACTCCCGACCGTCTATTTAGACTGTTCTGCGTAGCCGTCTGATGGTGATAAACTACCCTGAAAATCCATGCTGACGACTCGTGTCCGCTGCCGTCATCACTACGTAAGAGGGGTGTACACGTTATAGAACCGTCGAGAATACGACCTCGGCATTACTCATCGCTATAGACGGAGTCTAGGTGAAAGCTGAGAGGCTCGGAAACGCTCTCTATTTCCACCAGGGCCGAGCGTGCTTCTAGTTTATTGCTTTCTATACCAGCTAACAGCGGTAAAACGCTGACGTAGAGGGAAAGCGATGTCCGTCTCTCTTTGCCGGCCACAGGATTTCCGGAGTGGGCTCCTTTGGTCGATTTTTGGTTTCTCAATTACAAGTCTATATACTGGTAGTCTGGTCAGTTGGTGGCTCTTTCTGTGATCCGCCACGTGCTCTTGTGCGTTGTGAAGGTCTATACCCAATTCCCATCAATCAGAGGGGCGACTGTTTATACTATGGTCTATATATGTTTTACTATTTTGTGGCAGCAAATAGTATACACACCAAATAATGATATTAAATGTAGCGTATGTATAATGCAAGGCCATGATCAGTTTGCTGGCTTGGGTGTCAATGAAATGTTCTAGACTATCACTGGGTTTAAAAACTGTCGAAATTTATTCTACCTTTGTTATCGTATCCATCGAGATTCACGTGGGATGGTTTTAACATAACGTTTCTAGACTGCAAGGACATTATACACTGAATTTGTATTACAGCATTATCCGCTTTAAAAACCGAGAAAAAAACAGTGTTCGAGAATACAGTATAGTAAATAAAATATGTGAAATGGTATGATGTCATTGAAACCACATTAAATCATTTAGGCCTATATATAAAACAGTTTCTATCGATTTTATAATCGTGAAGGATTTAGAGACGTGAAAACGTTCTCGACCAGCTTTTATTCTATTATTTCCTAAAATGAAGTGCCATAAATAGGAACAGCATGCACTCCGTGCAAAACGGATATGACATGGAAGTGACTGATATTTAATAACGTAAAAAAGGCCTGTCCCATGCAGACACATAGGCGCGTGCCGAATAACGTTACTTTTATAAGAAAGAAATAATTAAACCTAAATAATTTAGCATAAGTAATTTTCTGGGGTCATTAACCTAAGTGGCCTTATAGGGTCGTTGTCCGTAACCTGCAAGTTTTTTTTTCTTTTTTTCTTTTGGTTTTTTTTTTTACTACAAAAAATTCTTAAAATGTCAAACAATTTCGTTTTTAACGGCTTCCGTATGAATGGCACTGTGAACATTGCATGACAGTATATGCATGAAATATCACATCATTTCCTCGCTAGCACATCTATCGCCTGGCAAGCTTATCGATTTTCTGTTATAGTGTACCTTTTCCTGCACCTAAATGTTTGATGTCGTTATAACTTTTCTCCATATAAACAGTGGTTTAGCCCAGGAGTCCTCTTATATTCCGTGGTCGGCCGATTTTCTTCATGATTTCTTTATCATAGGTTCCTCCGAGCATTCACGGACATGCACTCACAAACCATATTGGGTGTCTCATTAAAACACGAACACCTCGGTGTGTTCGTGGGCTTCTCTAAATGATGCTTTTATGGATGCCGACAATTGCAGTGATCATCCAAAATTAACTAGTAGACGTCTTTTGTTCTAAGAAATTTATTTTGCATCACTCTCACTTTAAGGTCACACCTCAAATATATTTTATGAACACGTTATAAGAATAGCCCTCAACCACTCAAATCATCAGCGATATTGGCCTGTTTTCCGGTGCATTAATTATTTCACTTTCTCCTTTTTTGGTTCTCTAGACCTCATGGTTTCAACCTACATATGTGAATAATTTACGTGTATATAACTGATATCCCTGATCGTTGAATTGTTTTCCCTTCTGACACCTCACCGCCTATAACTGTATATCACCAAGTCCCTGACTACGTTCCATACATGCAGCTGTTGCATATCACATATACTGATCAAACAGTTTTCTTTTCGATAACATATAAAGTATATATACAAAATATGGTTGAGTGTGAATATATATCTATATAAAGTTTACTAATATAGTTCAAGGTATAAAATGTATAAATATATAAATCTTATAAAATCTTATAAATATAAATCTTAGATTATCTCCGAATCTTTCTTATTGAGACACTGTATATCTGTATACATCTCAAAATCGTTTAGGCCACTTTACATCAAAATCTTTCGGACGGCTTTATATCGAAATATTTCAGTTTAAATAGGCCTATTTATACAGGTGTCAGAACGTTCCATTTTGTATAACTTCATTAAAAAAAAAATCAAATGTGTTCATTAATTAAATAATTCCTTCCTGTGCCAACACATGTGCATGCACATGATTTATTTCCTTCCACAAATTATGCCTTATATTTAGATTTTTTCGTTCTTGATTGTGCTTTGGTGTTTCATTATTTTATTTTTCTGTCTCAGTGTTCGTTCTTATCTCTGCTACGTGTATAAAGCCGGAAACATCACAACACATTTCCTCCCCTCGTACGTGCTTTATATATTGTTTCTATCCTTGTAGATTGAAACGTCTTATCTTCTGGTTACCTATTGTAAATCTTTCACAGTTTATAAGCTTATGTCAATGAACTTGCAAAGGTTTGCAAATTCGAGATGTTCACAACACAATATGCAAGCTAACCGATAGATATATAATGTTCCCTTACACGTGTTTATGTACAGAAATGACACACTGTTCATTCGGGTCTTCATTTTTTGTACGTATTAACAGAGCTTTCTTTACTGCATGCATACTTGCTGTTTGTGAAATTAATTGAACAATGATTAAAATAGCCTATTGGAAAATATATGACACTCCCAGAATTGTATATATCCAAGTATAAAAACTAGGTGTTCGTGTCTTATGTATATTTATATGATATGACAATATAAATATATGTAATATAGCCGCGTTTTATATTTGGGATCTTTGCATTGTATATGAAGCTAATTTTGACAATCGGTCTGCCCAAACCTGCGGATGTTCGTGGCTTTCCCCCGGGTTCTGCCCGGTTTCCTCCCATCATAATGCTGGCCGTCGTCGTATAAGTGAAATATTATTGAGTAAAACACCAATCAAATAAACTTTGACAATCATTGTGTATTCCATAATAGTATCTGAATACGGTTCGCAGAATTATTTATAGTGATACATTATTAATATTAATTTGATTATTTAAACATTTAGAATTATAATTATTTTATTTTTCGAATTTATGGTTAATCACTTTAACTAAATATAGATTTATACGAAATATCCCCTAGTTACATTTATCTATATAGCAAGATCTTTGTTGACGTTAAATAAAAATCAGGTAAATAAATAAATTTACCTCCCGAAACTTTGAACATCCTGTGCATGAATTCATATAAGATATGCAATCTTTAAAATTCATATAAGCCTCTCCGTAAATAATATAACAACTCTTTCGTTGCATATAGATTTTGTACCAAGCTCGCTTTTAATACGGGTTACGTTTTCCTGTGTGTAACAAAATAAAGTATTTTCGGGTCATAATAACTTGCCACCTGAGAATATTGGTCTTAAAACTTATGTTAAAAATTATTTACTAAGCGTCTTTTTATCATGCAAATTCAGCTGCAATATAACATATAGCAAAAGTGTGATGGATGGAGAAGGGATGATGTTGAAATAGGCGAAGTTATCTTTGTCGGTATGAATCTGTGATTTAGTTTTGTTCCGTTATAATTCAGTTTTTTGGGGTTAATTTCACAACTCACCATGCATCCATGACTGGCACGTGATCAGAGATATCTGAAATGTATAAAAGTGGGACAAAATGGCGAATATATTTCACTTCAACTGTACTAAAGCGGATACTCATTTACCTTACCTGAAATTTGTCTGTCAGGTGTATATTCTCTTTATGGCATAGTCCAGAATGTACAAAATTTGACCACCTTGAACTAATTAAAAATGCTTAAATTATATTTCACATAATTACAAATTCATTTTTTTTTTGACATTCGAACCCTCTGTTGTAAATAAACATACATACCTTGTACATTCATCTTTGTTCAGTTCTATACTTATTCTATATTAAGTATATACAAGGGAAAAAATCCGTGCACGGTCGACGCATAGCCCACGCATTTTTAGCTTTCCTGCAATCTGGGTCGCCATTTTGTTGGGAATTTGTGGCTTATAAGAATGCCGAGTTAACATGCCAGAACATCTGCACGCACACTTTGGAGAAAAGAGGCGTTTTAGGTCGCAACGAAGTTAACCATATATTTATAAGATATAAATATTAATTATTGTCGCGGTTTATCTTTGAGTCACAACACAAGTTATACGCTGTCGAGTCGCAGTAGTCTGTATATATATATATATATATATATATATATATATATATATATATATATATATATATATATATACGTAGGCGTATGCATGCAAGCCATCTTGATAAAGTAAAATGTTCTACATACTGGCTTGTATCATGCGGAAAACAGACTTCTGAAACTGGGAAATTGTTGGAATTGTGTTATGATTAGTCAATAAATGCGATGTAAACTTTCAACTCTGTATTGCTTCAAAATTGATTTCTGGCTGTGCGCTTAGAAAATAGGACAACTTGAATCACGGTATATGTTGATCGCCATCTTGAATCGCCCACGACCATCTTCTGGCATGTAGATGGACATTATGCTACTCAATTAAAAAGTTTACATCGCCTTTAGTTATGTATGGTTATAGAAAGTCTTTCCATGTTCAGTATATATATTCTTTATTGTATGTGTAAAGTTGATGAAATTTAATAAAAATACTTTCAATGAAAAAGTAATATTAACATGCGGGCTAAGAACGTTCTCCTAGTCATAAAGTTGTCAAAGGCACATCGGACCTCCATATCTACATGTAGTGTGATTTCCTACTCCTTTACCCGAAACGAAATATAGGGAGCATTGTTTACTTGAAAATGGCAAGTGCTTGTTGTTTTGACATGTTACGCCATGTTTTTATACACGCATGTAACTACCTCGGCTATGAATGTATATTGAGGTTGTGTAGTAATGTGCAAGTATGGCAGATGTCATTTACTGTTACACCATATAGCATCACTCCAAAAATTCTTTATTAAAAAAGTTTGGTTAATCTATAAGTTAACAAGAAAATTTTTTTTAAATGCCATTACAAGCCGAGGATGCGTGCATGTTTACCATATGTGAATACATATGTATAAAATGAATAAACACAATTTCCAGTACATGTCAGTGATTTAACAAATTTAGTTCACCATCCCGAGCATATATATTTCTTATTTATGTAATTTGATTTCACGAAATGATCCTCTACACGTATGTAAGGGCAGTGTTAAACGACTTTTACCAAGTAACAAATGCAAGGTAGAGCAGATACGTAATGAACGCATGCTTGTCGTCACAAACAGACTCGAGATCTTAAAATATTGTCTTAAACTTTACAGTCGTGTTTAATGGTGTTTCTGACTTTGCGTTGTTTTCATTGGTCGATTTATGCATGATGAAATATGCATGAAAGCGCCGTTTGCATTTGAATCAGGCGTGCATCACCGTGAACATGTTACAAATTCTGTGATCTCATATGCAGCAACACGCAGCATTCTGTTTGACTGGCGCGCGTTGGCAGGGAAACGCCCTTTCGAGAGACGCATCATGCACATGAACCGTATCTCGCAACATGTATGTACACTGTACAAACACGTCATTCGGGTTAGTGCCTGCTCCAGTATCATGGATACATATATCATATTAACAATTTCCCCCGAAGAGAGAAAAAAAGGAAACAAACGAATGTCTGTACAAATTAAGTTGGCGAGAGGAGGGTTTTAAAAACTTGACGATGCATGTGATCAGCGAATGAGCATCCATTCGAAGGCAGTATGTAGCACTATATGTACATGTATTTGACTCTGGCACCCTTAGGCTAATTCATCTGCATATCTACCTGATCACAATACACAAAAATTAGGGGACCCAGATTATTGGCTGCGCTCCAGTTACGTCAAGCTTAAGAAAAGATTGAAAAAATGAGCAACGACAAATATAGCATCCAGTGCGCTGTGTATGACTTCAGAAGAAAGGCAATTTATACATTAAGCAGAAACTTCTAGAACGACCCGAAGGCAAGTTGAACAAAAAAAAGACCTGTTTCTAGTTCAACATAACCTATATATATACGCACACAATGTAAACCACATATCGGATATCCCAACATGCTGGTTAGATGACGTTACCAGGTCAGCCAAACCTCTTCACGTTAGTTTCCGCGAGCCTAAGGTGGTTTAATTGTAAACACAACAAGGAAGGGAACCAGCACATAATCGAGGAAATCTAGCTATGTGTGAAAATGTGGTTACATTCAATTTTCTTTGATGTTAAGTTAATTTTTTATAGGTATCGGTTTTTGGATCTGACGTAAAGCATGCATGCTAAAATGCATGGCTTTAGACATGGGTCAGTCGTTATCATGCATTGTGGATTGCATTTAAACAATAATCGCATATTTTAAAAATTATTTTAAAGCAATATATGTGTACATTAAATTTCAAATACATGTACACAGGAAGTATTTTTTCTTACATTTTTATTGTAGTAATATTTTTTGGGGTGTGAGGAGGGGGGATATAAAATGGATGTGTTCAAATGCTGATTGTATTTCCCGTTCCTTAAACATTAACGGGTACTGGCGTGCCAATTCGATGCATGGGATGTGTTTTTATTAACTTGACTAATGTGAAACAGCACAACTTACAAGGGAGTCAATTTCCTATGCAGTTTTGTACAAAAATAAATTATATCGATTTTAAATATAAACTAAGCATGTTTTGCTGGGGTACAGAATGTAAGACCTACGTGTATATTTTCTAATTTGTGAGAAGTTCAGTTATTATCTGAGTGGGGGCTAAAAAGCGAAAAATGATGGCTAAGAATTTAATTTTAAATATAATAAACTGTATGCCCAGGTCGCATTGTTGTCGCACAATATAACCATCTAGGGAACTGTAACCATCTGCAGAATAATTTTGTGGCGTAAACTGTTTGTGGTTTGATGGGCTTATGGCTTAATGTTTACACAAACATGTACAACCATGGGTTTAGTTTATAGCGCGTATTGATATTCATTCTAGATCTACCTTAATAAAAGGAGGTCAGTAAGGTATCTGGTGAAAATTATGCCTGCTAAAATAAGCCGTGTGAGCTAAATACGTAACATGTTAGCCTGAACATGGATTCGTCGCACAATTGCTCGACCCCCTTTTTTCCGTGAGGTCGTCAGATTCTACTACGATACTAGCACTCACGCACTACTACAACCAGAAGTCCGCCACTTCCGCCGCTGGTTAACCACGTGCGTATGTAGTAATTTATCATAGTCGTCATTTCCCGTGAACGATCGTGATCTACGAGAATCTCCAAATATAAACCCGTCAGCCTTCGTCATGTTCGTTTCGGGTGAGCTCGGTTCTCGCCGTGTAGGTGAAGCCAATATTATGAATGAAATTTCTATCTCGGAGTGACCCGAAGCTGTGTCGGAAGTATTTCCTTATTTGGTAATGTCGGTGGTGCCTTAGTCTGTGACGTAGACAGCTTCACAATTGTGGAATCTAGCTTAGCTGACGTCAAAATTCCCACGATCCATATATGGAGGTGCTCAACCACAACGGTCAGAGGTCAACCACCGGGAGACCAGCATGAATAATTAATGAGCTTCCACCGCTGGCTGTACTATGGCATGTGCACGCATTAAAAAGAACCATTTCTGAACAAAATTTACATCTATCGACAGCTCAGAACACGAGAAAGATGTATATGTTAAAAATATGTCTGTAGTTGTGCTTAGTTTGGCAGGGTTTGCCTTTTTCTGTTGTCAACGGCTATGACTCCATTGCTGTGTGAAAAAGCTGTGTGATCATTTATGTAGCCTACGTCACATTGACGTCAGTCTTGATTGTTCGCCAATTGAATGAAGCAGTAATACTATTGGCTGTTTAAGAATTAGGTCTCTCCATATATGGGACAACATACGTCAAACCGTTCATTGATGCGCCCTTGGTATATAAGGCAGAGGTTCATTGATAAATCGAGATCAGTCTGAGCGAATGTTGGAGAGAACCTGTTGTAGTTTGTTTCTTGATTTTAGTCTGGACTAGCTTGTGAGCTACCTCCAGCACGTGATCTTGTCTTACTTGTCGTCTGATCGGTGTGACTTGTCAAACTTCCGTTATGATTATGGACGGATTGGATACTCTTTCACAGGTCGCCCTGGCCAGTGACCAAATGAATTTGAGCTTCGACACCTATCACCCGCCTTCTCAGGCGCTCAGTACAACTGGATCCATGGGCCGACAACTGTTCGAGTCCGTAGAGGACACTTTAAACACACCAGTGACTACCAATTCGGAGACAACTTTCTTCGGAGCGGATACATTCGGACCTCTACCTATTACAGCCACTGGTAAGTCGACTTCATTTCTCTGTAACTTGCGCTGTTGGCCCGTTGTTCAAACAGGTCGGTAGTGGCTGGCTCTATCTAAACGGCTCGCTGTGTGAGCATGCCCAGTGCGCTGCGGCTGTCGACGGCTCATTATTCCTGTCAGGCCTTTCATTCATACAGCTGTTTGTACGTGACCTAGATTATCGTTCAAAGTTCGCTTTGCTTTGCCGAGGTTTACTCATGGAGACAGGTTACCCTGTTGTGAACTCCAGCCCTTAGCGGTACAGTATACATGTTCGCAATTATACACACTTACAAGACTCGCCAGTACCTTGCTAAGTATGTATACAGCTTGTGCCGACAACCGTTAATGCAGCTTTTGTTTGTTTTATTGCCTTGGTCAATAGTTCTGTTTGTGTTTCTGTAATGTTGTACTGGCACAATAATTACCATAAGACAATGGCTCCCTGGTCGTAGTAAAAATGACACGCGTATTTGTTTACCATCACCACCCACGCAAGGCGGGGGTAGACTCGGGGGCGGTGATACAGCTATTTTTATAATACAACAAACTAATTGTTTATCAGCTATCTGGCATCGCGGGGTTTGCTTTTCCTTCTATATTCTATAAATATCCACTAAACATCTTCATCTTCTACGGCTGTGACGTTTTAAGCGCGTGTGGCAGTATTTATAGAAGCCGTCTCTACTTCAGATCAATTCACTCGCCTTGTGACAGTTCAGTAGTGCATTGCGTTATACATTGGCAACTTGGACATATGGTAGCTGAATCCAACAAGTGACAAAGATTCTTCGGGCTTCGGTCAATACCTTTTACTTACTACTGTTGACTCTTCAACCCCTTTGGTTTGACGCAACGCTGAAGATATTTTTATTACAATGTTGTTGGGTGAGAATATTGGTTTTTAATTTTGTGCCGTGATCGTCTTTCAGCAATCTGAATCACATGCATTTGGACATTCGGTGATTCTCTTGTTTGTGACTTATGTGTGTTTCACCATTTCTGTATTTCCAGCAAATATCGAGGCTTCTATCACGATCCCAGAAAAGTCCAGCTTCGAGGGTATGCAACCCGTGAAATCACAATGCCAACAGCAACAAGGTTACAAGATTTCCTACACGGGGACCCTGGTGACCACGGCCGCTACCCCCACCTCATCGTCCGGCGATGCCAGCCTCCCGCCCATCAACCCAGCTCTGTTCACCCCTCTGTCCCCTCTTCTCAGCATCATCTCTCAAGCTGCCCAAGTCTCCGTTGTTAACCCTTCCAGCACACAGACCACCTTCAGTACCATGTCACCAATGCAGTGCCGGCAGCCAACCCCCACCTACAGCCCTGCCCCGTCTACACCGCAGTCACAGCAGTCCCCACCCCACCCGAGCCAACAACTCAGTTGTGGCCGGCAGGACTCGGACCAGTATTCGGCGGCGGACTTCGGGTCCCCTTTGGCCGGTAGCTGCTCATCTCACTCTACCCCGGAACCCCAGATGACGATCGCTGACAGCCCGATGGATGTTCCAGAGTCTATGTCGTTTTCCTCACCACCACCGCCCTACACACGCTCCATATCCTTCGAAAACTCGATGTCAAACTTTGCCATGAAGCAACCCCCCACCTACAGTAGCTGTGCCCAACAGAGCACGAGTGTCAGCTTTCCAGGCTCCAGTTGTGTGACTGTCAGTCAGCCCTGTTCCGTGGCTCAGACTGTCAACACAGATGATTTGTACAGCAAGGCTTATTGTTACAAATGGGCCTCACAACAATCCCCCCAGGGTCAGTTGCCGGACTTTGCCGCTTTACAAGTGAGCGCGGCCCAGGGCCAGTTTACGCCCTCTCAGACCATTAAAACTGAGCCTATCTCGGACCCACTCGCTGAGACACTGCTTCTTGCCACATCAGACTTTGTCACATCCTCAACCAGTGCGTCGAAGACTCTTGATACTGTGTTAAATCAGCCTTATCAACAAGTGTCAGGTGCTATGAAACTGTTGCCCCTTAAGCCCCGAAAGTACCCCAACAGGCCTAGTAAGACCCCACCTCACGAGAGGCCGTACCCATGCCCAGTTGAGAACTGTGACAGGCGTTTTTCTCGCAGTGACGAACTTACGCGACACATTCGTATTCATACAGGCCAGAAGCCATTCCAGTGTCGGATCTGTATGAGGTCTTTCAGCAGGAGCGACCACCTCACCACACACATTCGTACTCACACAGGCGAAAAGCCGTTCTCTTGTGACATTTGTGGGCGTAAGTTTGCCCGAAGTGACGAAAAGAAGCGCCACAGTAAAGTACATTTGAAGCAGAAGATGAAAAAAGACGCCAAAATGTTGGCGGCTAGTGCTCCCCTGCCTTCTTCGTCCAGCACCTCGGGATCTGTGCCCGCTGACCTATTGGAATCAGTATGTGCCAGTGCAGTCAGTTCTCTGCCACTGCCGGTCACGACAGCGTCATTATAAACTTACACATCCATCTATTATTATTCATTCTATATACTGACTTTCTGTCAAACATTTCCTGTCTTACCGCTGTGCACTACAGCTGTAGTTGTGATAAAATCACCCATTTACAAGAAACTTACCAGTGTACCTACGTGCTGATTCGTTCATTGATCCGCAGTCATTAAAATTGGTGTCGCCGTGCGTGAAGTACTGCTGTATAACTAATCTGTCTCGAAGAGTCTGCATGGTGTGAGGTGAAAGCGTTTAGCGATGCGCTGTACAAACGTTCGCTTTTGTATTATTCATGTAGTGTTTATATACTGCACATTGTTACAGCCTAAATTCGCTATTATCACAAATGGCTTTAGATATCGTGCATGGTTTCATAAAAGAAAAGCAAAGAAAATTTTATATATCTCGGTGACGTACATTTTTAAAAGATGTCTTTTTATTTTATTTTATTTAATTCTACGTATATTTTTTTCATAAGTCGATTGATTCGATGGCCATAACAAAGTGTTGTCAACCCCGCAGTTTTGAGTGTTTGAAGTACGATGCATAATTGTTTTGTATTATGTATAGATGTGTACATAAATGTCCTGAGTTTTTTTTCTTGTGACTCCATTGTAAATGTGACAGTATATGTGACCGGTGCACATTGGTTATTGTCCTTTTGACGTATTTTCACTCACTCAAGCTGCCTTATCAGTTGTCATACTTCATATTTCATTGACATAAAATTGTCTCGTGCCATGCACGTGTTTATTAGTGTATCCCAGAGCGCTCTGCAACTTGGGTTTACAGTTAGAATTCGTCATATTGACGTCGTTCAAGTTCATTTTGTTGTCCCGCCTGTGTTCGTGCTAGTATCAGTCGCGTTACTTGTTACCTGGGCAGAAAATATCACCTTTTATTTTTCTACACAGTACTTTATGAAATTTCTATACGTTAATGTTGACGCTGTTGTATTGAAGGTAAACGATATACGCGAGTTCCTGTTATTGTGTATGTTAAGAGCATATATATTTGTGAAGCCCGTAGGCCTGGTTGTCTGTACTTTATGGGCGATTCTGTTGTTCAGTTTATATATAATATCCAGCACAAATTTTTGCCATTATTTTGTTTACATGTGTACCATGTTCAGATGCTATCCAGTTGTTCTCCCATAGTACAAGCCCTATCTATCTATCCATCTATATATATATATATATATATATATATATATATATATATATATATATATATATATATTTCTCTGTTGAATGTTATTTTGTTCTGTTGGTTTTCCTTATGTCGACTGTATTCGTTTCTTGCTGGTTGAGAAGCCGGGAATACTGAGCGCCGTCAGGCTGTTATCAACTGATATATGACACAAAAGATTAAAAAATTGACACTGTTGAATTTCATTCTTGGACTTTGTTGTTTATTGTTTTGTCATTAATTGTTTCCAGAAAATATATCAATCACACATGGGTCTCCTTCCTATTGGGTGAAGAACAATCATCACATCAATTCATACGTTTTGAATCCGTGTGATTGGATTATTTCCGTGGCCGATGTCAATAGCCAAGTATTTTTCACTTACATCCGGTGGGTGCCTGGGGTTTGGGGTGGAAGAAACTTGAGTCAACTGATACGTGGGAATCTCCATCCCCTGATACCTAAGAATCCCCATCCCCTGATACCGGAGAATCCCCTTAACTTACAGCATCAACGGAACTACATGCCAAAGATGAAATTTTGAGATGGATGTGACTTCAGTAGGCAGGAGCCTATTGGCTCGATACAATGAGACTTTACATATACTGGAATTTATTTATTTATTTATTTATTTATTTATTTGATTAGTGTTTTATACGCCTTACTCAAGAATATTTCACTTATACGACGGAGTGTTGGAATTGAGTATATATATCTGCGTTAATACTGGTCGTACGGAGTTCGAGTATCTGGCTACTGGGAATGAGTATTTGGCGATTGGTATATTTATTTCTTTATTTATTTATTTGATTGGTCTTTTACGCCGTACTCAAGAATAGTTCACTTATACGTCGGCGGTCAGCATTATGGTGGGTGGAAACCGGTCAGAGCCCGGGGAAAACCCACGACCATCCGCAGGTTGCTGAGGGACCTTCCCACTTACGGCCGGAGAGGAAGCCAGCATGACCTGGACTTGAACTCACAGCGACCGCATTTGTGCGATTGGTATATTAAGTAAATGGCTACCGATATCGAGTAAACGGCTGTTGCAATTGGGATTGACTACCGCTGATGAGATATAGATACCTGGATTGAGAACACGATCACCGAGAGTGAGTATGTCGTCAAATGTATTGGTTATATGACTATGCCTGGAATTAATACCGATACGGAGAATCTGTACATATGGCTATGATGGATTTTTATCGTTTCGTAGATTCGATGACTAAGTAGCGAGAGCTAGATTCGAACACGCGACGTCTTACAGACTAATTAGCCATTGATTAGGCCGGCATGCATAAATTTGAGTTTCAAGAATCTCAAACGTATTTTTACATAAAACATATTGATTCATGATGATGTATAGTTGTATATCTTAAACAAACTTCTCAGCATATATATGTATATACATACATTGGTTGGAAAAGACCTCCGTGTTGTTCTACATCTACAAACATATCAGCAAGCAATATAGACCTTTATGCTGTTGAATCGGGTGCTACGTCACAAATTAAGCTCATCTAGCTGTCTTGTGCTGTACGTTCGCGCAGATATTAATGTAGCCATGAAATCAGCTTGCGTTACGCTATATTTGTCCGAACAGCTACGTCACGATCTCCTCCAAATTTCTCACCATTGTCCGTAATGGAGGCTCCTTTGGGACTATAGTGTCCATCTATATTCCCGCGGACGTCAGCATTGCCAAGCAGACCCTGGCCAAGCCGAGTCCGTCTGCGCATTCATAATATTTCAGAAAATCGATAATCTGGATAAAAATAGGCAAAAACGTACGCCAGAGGAAAAATCGCCAACCCTGTATCTTCGACCTTCGAGGACCCTTATTATACACAGAACTGAGGTGAATTGTCAAGGTTTATTTACCCCAAGTGTTTGGTGATTGAGGGGTTCCTGCATTGACCGGACAAACCAGGGGCACTATATACTGCACTGAGCATACATTTTGCAGGCTGTGGCCCTATCCACAGAGGTAAAAGTAAAGCCATCAGCAGGAGTTCGAATTGCCGTTTACCGAACTGCCCATTGGCAAGGGAAAAGATTTACACCTCAGTCGTCTTGAGAACTAACCAACTAATGAGGCCGACTAGATCCGTGATTTCTCAGTTATTGAATTAGTTCCCCATAGAGTACGAAACTGAATGGATGCCGCGCGTGTCAACGACCTGGCCGCTCGCCAATATAGTTTCGTCTTTGTCAGACGCTGTGCACTGCTCTCCGAACTGACTAAAATCTGTATCTTTTGTAATGACATATAGGCAGACGCCTCTGACCGAAAATAGGTTCCTCTGCGAACATATGTCGGCTTTGCCACATCATAAATACGTTAAAATCGAAAATCAAACGTTGAGTAAAATTTCACACACGTGTCAAGCTGCACACAATTTGATTTAATGTTTCTGTATTTCGCTGCAATGTATTCCAGATGGCCGATGAGTGAGTGAGTGAGTGAGTGCTTGGGGTTTAACGTCGTACTCAACAATTTTTCAGTCATATGACGACGAAGGAATCATCAGATGGCCGATGAGAATATGAACATTTTAACAGGCGGCCAATTCTACTACCCTGTAAGCCCTGCAGCTATGCAGTCTGTGTAGTCTCGATAACCAATACAGATATACTCGCAAAAAAAAAAACTGTTGAACTTCACAGAAATCGGTTGTCTGAGTGATTCAAGAAGGTTTTCTGCTCTTGCAACAGAAGATAACTCTCAGATTCTATTAATTCAACACAGTGATTATATTAGACTAACAAAATAATTTTGTTGAGTATGACATAGTATTATGTTGTATTTACTCACCGCATTCTTAAATCAATGTCAGCAGGCTGCGTTAAAATAACCTATTTTTTGAATGGCTTCGTTTTTGTACCATTGTGCCCTGTGTTGTGTGTGTGTGTTGGGAGTGGTGGGGGTGGGTGTGGGTGTCTTGACATAGATCCAGTATAAGATGTACGCAGAGTTAAAATTGTGTATAACATCAGTTTAGTTTTTGGTAATCGAAGTCGTTACGAAATCCCCAAGTTTTTTTTTAATGGTTTACAGACACGGTGAACGGGCACATGTTAAAATTAATCTGAAATGTATAATATATGTGCTGCCAATATTGCGATATGGTTTGAAGAGGAACAAGCAAAATGTATTACATTTCAGCACACCCGTCCGTTCTAAAAAGAAAAATGATCAGATCTTCCCCTCGCACGTTATATCATTAAAATCAAACTGCCGAAAGAAAACACATGTGGAGGCCACCTAATACAAGTATTTAGGCCGTCATAGTCCGATAGGGCCTGAGATCGTGTTAAATGCCATGTACTACATATAAAGGAGCAATGATCCCTCTTCTTATTGAGGTCTCCGTAGCCGAGTGTTAGCGGCCACAATACCTCAGGACCCACCCACCAGTGCGGCCGCTGTGAGTTCAAATCCAGGCTGGCTTCCACTGTGGTTTTACGTGCATGCTGAGGTCTGTTAGCAACCTGACGATGGTCGTGGATTTCTGCCGGACTGTGCCTGTTCCCTTCCACCATAATGTTTTCCACCATGGTATATTAGGAATAAAAATTGAATACGCTGCGTAAAGAACCAATCTGATCGAATCTTCGTCCTGTGGATCGCCACTCTCAGGCTGGTATATCGTCGATAGGGTGGCGACACGCGAGTTATAGGTATAAGGCAACCATCTGATGATCCTTCATGCAAATGCCTCAGACAAGCCTATGGAAGTCCAGTCTGTAGACATCTACGTGATTTTATTGTGATAAAGCCGACATGCACTGTCAATAGCGCTTATCAAGACATGTCGCATGTTTGATTACATGTATAGCTCCATATATACATGTAGTGCACCCGAGACGCTAACGGCCATGGCAGGATAGGGACATTCTATCTTGTCACGATTTGCTGCATGGACAGTTTTTGTTCCTCGTGATGAAAGCGCTTTTTCAAAGCCCGTCACACCAAACACATTTCTTTGCGTTAAAAACATCAATTTTTATGACAAAATTACAAAATTGCCTATCTGGTAATTTCATGACTCAGGCCGTATAAAATGCAGCCAGTTAAAGCGAAAGCCCTCTGTAAGTAGATGACTGTCTTGACTAATGTTGGATATGTATCCGAATGTTCGAGGAGACTTAACATAAAATCAACGATTCACTTCTCACGGGAGTGATTCACAGAGAGGCAACTATTTGGGGAAAGTGAGAGAGTTAGTGAGAGATATAAATACGTAGGCCTATGACTCGCTTGTTTATTTTGGAAAGAAACCCGATGTACAGTTTTCGGGTACACTCTGCAGTCGGAAATCAGGCTTTCCTGCGTTGAGTGGCTCTGGTGTTGATAATGAAACGCACTGACACTGTTCCGGTTAATATTAACGTTCTCTAGTGTTCCTGTGACGCAAACTTGGCTTGGCTGTAGAGTCGACTTCCGGTGAGCCGTTCACCACTGACGTGTTTGTGTTGCGCGACACCATAGTTACGTCAAGAGCCGTGGTTACTCGTCTCTTGCTTCAGTAGAACCGTGTACACATGCATTCTCTACATTCTCGTTACACAGAAACCGAAGCGTACTAACTGATCTCAGGGGAGAAGAAGAAAGAACAGGAAAAGATGAAAGTTGGAGGAGAACTATAAGCCATTGTCCTTAGATGAATAAAATTTTGTCTGTAAGGATATTACACACATTTTACAAGCTGTCTAAAATATGAAAATGTACAGATGTAAGCATTTTAGCATGATCTAAGATAAATTGTATAATTAATAAATGATACAGAAAAGGTCAAAACTGTTGATATACACTGTAAACAAATTTTGAAGCGGTATAGACATTAATATCTTCCAAAACTTTACATCTGACCTCAATAATTTTCAAGTTATTGTTATACAAACACCGTGTTTTTTTTTCTAAATATTTAGTCCGTGAGTTCTACATCATGCGCACCCATGAATGGAAACATATGTGAAGTATTAATTAAAGAATTTGTTTTTTTTTTGTTTTTTTTTCTTGATGTGGAGGAGAGGCATAAAAAAAAATACATTCAAATTCTGTATCGTTAGTTGTAATGTAACGACGTTGATGGATTGGTTTGCTTTTTTTTGTACAGTATTATATTTTGACGTATCAGAATTTATTTTCTATATTTATTTATTTGATTGGTGTGTTTCCTTGGTTATACATGTAAATTAAAATCTAACATGAAGTATATTTCAGATGAAAAATCATTAAACATTCTACAGGAAAATACATGTAGTTTGATTTTTTTTTTGTTTTTTGATTGTTTTTTTTTAACCGAGTAAAATTTTGGAAGAGAGAGAGAGAGAGAGAGAGAGAGAGAGAGAGAGAGAGAGAGAGAGAGAGAGATGTTTCAAACAAACGCGAGAGGTGAACGTGATACCATTGATATCAGTGCCGCACAAGGCTGACTGGAACGGAGTATTCTAAACTCTTGTCTTAAATCTCTAGGGATGGGGTTCGTGGATTCCTCCTCTCTCACCGACCGCTGGCCTTCTTGACAATAAACAATCGACGATGCTCGTGTGGCCGTTCGCTGACGACCATTTGTCTTCCAGCAGTATGGCGTGCAGATCTGTTCGTCAGTGCTCTGGTTTTTCTCTCTCTCTGCTGTACGTCTTAATTATGTTGTCTATATGGGCTACGTCTGTGGTTTACCCCAGGCACTCGGGTTTGTCTAGCCCACAAATCTCACCAACATCATATATAGGAGAAGAATTCTTGAGTATCGCTCTAAGCAGCAATAAATCAGTCACTCAATCAGATCGATATACGTGATGTGTGGTGTCCACAGCATAGCGTCCCAGTGAGGCAGGATCAAACAAGAAGACGACATTTGCAAGCGACGCTTACCCTAAAGCAAACAAACGAACCATAACCGAGTGAACAAGGTCCATATTAATATTGTAACCTGCATGAAAGAGTATATGGAACCTCAATATCTATCCACTGGGAAAGGTTTCGCATCTGACATTAACCGATCTTGTCTTTGGCTTTATTTTGTCACACCTGCTCTTAATAAGATATATCAATTGTTGCAATATCTTTGAATTAATGGCCTTCTCACGCTTTATTTTATATAAACGACCTCAAAACGCAGTTTGAGGTCTGTATCTAACCCTATATGTGCATGCAAGCTGTCATTTGTGAACGTTGTTCTTACTTTAACCCTGTCAAGGTCGAACACTACCACATGTGCGTTACGATCATATTTAGCAGCGATGTTCATTTATCGCACAGAGGTAGCATCTGCGCTGACCTATTCATCCTACTGACCCTTTATCCCGGAGACAACGTCGCTTTGGGCCATATCTGGACTGTCCTGATGGAGGGTAGGGGAGTACAGAGGTCAGGTATCACAAAGCAATCCTTACTACAAAGGTTTACATCGGTATATACGTCTGTTACCGGCGTCCAGATATGCTAGCACTCTGTTATAGCTATTTGGATTATCGCAGAAACGTGCACTGGCGGAGTTTACATTCGAGGCACCTGCTGTTTCTTGTTGGAGTCAAAGCCATATAGCATAACCCATAACCGGAAATGTTTGGCAAAACATTAATCTGTGCAAATCCAGTCGAAGTTTCGCTATTATTTTAACAGTAGTCACCTAAAATCTCTGTTTCGCCTGTGCACAAATTACCTTTCAAAATCGGTTATAAAGATCCTACGTTTTATAAAGTGGGATGCACTATAGCTCTTTCGAACATTAGAATCATTTTAGTACATATAGATACGAGTCAGACATGTACTCAAAGACATGATTTGAGTTATTTTTCATGTTAAATATACCGATAATTTAACGTGATTAGCGAATATGGATTTTTTTAGTCAAAAAATTCAGGTATAGCCTTTTTAGTATCAACTGCTAGACATCGAAGCTTTTATCCCTATATATACCTGTACAGAGCGGTCATCTTTTAAAAACCTACCACCACCGACCGTTCTCTCTTCTACCACATGTATAATTGTTCTCTTTTTAAATGATTACCACCTTCAGCTGTTCTCTTTTGTAGTAAGAACCAGCTGTACACCCTTCAAAATCAACCACCGCCACCTTCCCTCGTCTTTCGAGAACCATGTAACAACCAATCCCGCTTCATGTAACAACAGCCATCAGCAGTTTTCTTTTCTAGTAGAAGCCATGCACCCACAGCTGTTCTATTTTCTATTGAGAGCCATGCACCCACACCCTTTTTCTTTTCTGGTAAGAGTTATGCACCCACAGCTTTCCTCTTTTCTACTAAAAGCCTTGGACCCACAGCCGTTATCATTTCTGGTAAGAGTCAAGCACCCACAGCCGTTTTCTTTTCTGATAAGAGGCATGCACCCACAGCCGTTCTTTTTTTTTTTTATTAAGTCATGCATCCACAGCCGTTCTTTTTTTGTATTAAGAGTCATGCATCCACAGCCGTTCTATTTTCTAGTAAGAGTCATGTACCCACAACCGTTCTCTTTTTTTGTATTAAGAGTCATGCATCCACAGCCCTTTTTTTTCTATTAGTCCTGCACCCACGGCCGTTCTCTTTTCTAGTAAGTCATGCACCCACAACCGTTCTCGTTTCTATTAGGAGTTATGCATCCACAGTCTTTCTCTCTTCTATCAAGTCATGTACCCAACCCCGTTTTTTTCTGTATTAAGAGCCACGCACCCACAGCCGTTCTCTTTTCTATTAGAAGTCATGCACCCACAGTTTTTCTCTCTTCCATCACGAGGCATGTACCCACAGCCGTTCTCTTTCTATTAGATCATGTACCCACAGCCGCTCACTTTTCTACTAGTCCATGCGCCCAAAGCCGCTCTCTTTTCTATTAGGTCATGCACCCACAGTCGTTCTTTTTCGTGGTAGGAGACATGCACTCACAGCCGTTCTCTTTTTTATGAAGAGTCATACACAGCCGTTCTCTTTTCTCGTAAGAGTCATGCACCCACAGCCGGTCTCTTTTTCTGTTAAGAGTCATGCACTCATAGAATCCGTTCTGTTCAAATAACATAATACATAACTACCTTCAGTCATTATCTCTAAACATAACATTCACCTTCAACTATTCTGTCTAAAAATAACAACCACCTTCAGCTAATCCATCTAAAAATAACAACCACCTTCAGTTATTCTGTCTGAAAATAACAGCCACCTTCAGCTATTCTGTGTAAAAATAACAACCATCTTAATCTCTAAAAATAACAATCACCTTCAGCCATTTACTCTAAAAATGGCAACCACCTCAGCCACTCTTTCTAAAAATAACAACCACCTTCCGCCACTCTCTCTAAACATGACGACCACCTTCAGTTATTCCTTCTAAAAATAACAACCACCCTCAGCCACTCTCTCTGAAAATGGCAACAACCTTCTGCCACTCTCTCTAAAAATGACAACCACCTTCAGCTATTCCTTCTAAAAATGGCAACCACCCTCAGCCACTCTCTCTAAAAATGGCAACAACCTTCTGCCACACTCTCTAAAAATGACAACCCCCTTCAGCTATTCTCTCTCTGACGACACTCACAGTTCGTTACAACTTCGAACGAACGCCACACCATTATGGTGAACATGCAGTCGATACAGTCTCATGCATATGTATACCAAAACATGAACATATATACGGAGGGGCAGATTGATGATTATTTGCATGCTTACATGAAGAACAACTGTATAAAAAAAGTCGATCTGTTTAATACTCTCTGCAATACCATTACTCACTTAAATTCTGCATAATAAAATGTATATATGAATTAGTAACAGAAACAGTTTTTCTCAAGATATAATACTGCCGGCCTTCCTGGTTTATGCCGCTGTACTCGCAACAGTAGCTCACCTGCTTTCTCAAAAGGACAGTCGGCAGATATTCATCTATATATTCACATGTTATTCTCAGCCAAATAAGCATCTGATGTCTTATATCCAGTATGTGTCAGTATGGATTCATTCATTTGTAAACGAATGCAATATTGTAATATTTGGACAGGGTATTTGTAACTTTAAACTCTTCATGTTCTTTTCTCCCACCGATATGCTGCGTATATATATATGTACGTCACGAGTGGGAAGGTTCGTCAGTTAGTTACCAAAGGTCCGTTTTCCCGGGAAAACATATGAATATTGTGTTCTCCGGGATTTATGGATTTATAAATTATCCGCCCTCTTGTAAAGCACATCTAATTCATACGTCAAACTCCCAAATGTAGTCCTTGTAAAATGTCAGTTGATTTGCCCGCATGTTGTAACAGGATAACCTCGCGTTTTCCGTATGAACTAATGGCATGTTTATGCTTTGGATAATTGGGTTAGTTCATATTAAATTGTTTTGCCAATAGGAACAAATTGGAAGAGCGGAAGTAATTCAAATTCTGGTTAATTTGTGACCCCAAGAGGGATTTTCAACAGATTAAGTGCTGGAGTTATTTTTACATTACCTCAGCGAAAATACTGCCAACGAGTACCTTAGGCCCCGACAACGTGTTAGTGAGTAAGTCCAGCGTAAAGCCTGTCTAAAAATAGACCAAGAACAGGAATCGATCGAACAGTGATCGATCGCTAAGATTAGCCCCAACCGAACTCATTGTCGGAGAAATTGGAGAAAATCTAAATTTGTAGTTTCGATCACCCAGCCGGAGTGAAGTGATGGCTATATAGATGGAGTAGGTTATTGGAATAGGCTGACTTGCCGTTTATTTGGCCTGGGGTGCTCGGGGTGCTATGTAGCCTATTTCCCTCTGTTCCTCCCTCACTTCACCCACCCAGCTTCCCTAAGACTTATATTCCACTGGTAGGCTGTATATTCGGGTGATGTCAGTCTCTGCTGATATTTCTTTTTCACATTTCAGCTGAAACAATTCGGAGCTCGCGACATGCAAACCTTGGTATAGGCGAGCGTCACATGTGTACGAACATCCCGAACTCATTGAGCAAAAATGCCTCAGCAATCGATTGCCTGACGTCATTAGGGAAGCATCACTGAAGGCAAGTCGGTCTATTTTTAGAGCTCCATTCTCAACTGCGTGTATTTTTAAGGCAGCTGGCAGCGCTCGGTGATGTCAATTGGCTTTGCACATGCGCTCTTTCTGACCGCAGTAAGGCCGATTGATGATGGTGGCAAAGTATAATGACGAAGACTACGTCACTTGTATTTCTAGTGGAAGGCTAGAATAACAAGGCCTGGCGATGCGATAGCTCTGCGCCATGAGGCCATTACGTGGCTCCATATACATGCTACTCTGTGCAGGCAATTCACGTCATAGGCAATGAAGGTCAAACCCAAACACACATATTTCTGATTAATTAAAAATACTTTTTTTTATCGATTTACTGATATGGTCAAAACACTGCCTGCTTAAGCTTGCGTCACTGTAAATTACATTTATATTAACTGTATATATATATATATATATATATATATATATATATATATATATATATATATATGTATACGTAGATACATATATTTATAGACATGTAGATAGATTATAGTACTATATTTAAAGACGTGAGGACAAAACACTAAGGATGCAATGATTATAAAAATAAATCTTTCCATTTATTCGAGTATACCTTGAAGTAATATTTAAATTTAGAAATTCACGTAGTATATGTATACATCTCTGTGGTAATGAACTGTTATATTTCATTACTAGTTTATTTTTACTTTTTAATGGGACTTTTTAATGAAATAAATCGTTTAATATACAGATGAAGAATCTGTATATCAGTGAAAGCCCAATACAATAATATTGACTAAAATTAGGTTCGACATACCGGCACCTATAATAAATTTAGATGAATGTGTGCCAGAAGAAATGACTTATAAGACCAGGTCCGCAATATGATGGTAAAATATTCAGTTTTTAGTTTAGTCCTTTATATGTATAGCCCAGGGCTTTCTCGGCGCCAGAGAAATTAGATACATTCAGGTATAAAAAGTCACATATATATGATCTGTGCGGAATGTGAATCCAAACTCCATGTACATGTCAACTGATGGCCCTCTATATGTAAACGGCAAGACAATTGTTCGAGAAACAAGCCCCACCCCTTTCCCCATTTGTCAGTACCAGGTTGGCAAGAGCAACGAAGAACACGTGGTCGCTGCGTGATTCCTAACTGTCTGTGGGAGTACGCCAGACTGCCATCTCTATTCGTGTACCTTACAGACGTGACGCATTCGACCAATCATACGTCTTCATTTGTTGGTCCTACATGCATATGCGGTTACACTACACCCTCGATTTAGTTTACATTTCTGAACACTTTCAGTCATTATGCTGTTTCTGGTTTAGTTCACTGCATGGCTGAGGGCACGAAGTGTAGATCCGATCTGTGCCCCTGTCATATGACAAAAGCCAAAATGTGGAATTAGATCAAATTAAGCTCAACAAGTTGTAATCCCGTTGTTCATCCTAATAATGTGTTTCATTTATACAACGCTACCTTTCAGAATGGATATTTACCGTGTATCTATATAGATAAATTTACGGATGGAGATGTTTTTATAACTTATTTTTGGACGAATTTTGGCAAGACCGTGCATGTTTGAGACATTAAACAGAAGGCTGAGTAACTACAAGCACAATAGTTTATGCCTTCGAAGAGAATCCATGTAAGCGTATAGGTCTATATACGCATAAGCTTTGGGGTATAAAGAAAGGCTTTCTATATAATCTTTCAGAAACGTATTACCGTTAGGATTAACCGCTGGTCTACAGGATGATGAGATACTGAGCATCGATGAAGATAGAAAGATGCGTCTTTAGAGCCCCAAAATTGTGCTATTTTTAGATGGGCTCAGTATTGATTATTCAGACGGGAGACTGTTGGAAACTTGACCTAGTCAAGACAAGCTAGTCTGAGTATAGCGTTCAATCCTGCTTCATTCATGAAGATTTGTTGTGGAAGTGACCGTCCCATACGCGGATACGTCTGAAGGGGCATCTAGCCTGTGAATCAGCTATAGAGGCTACTTCCATAGTACATCAACCCATGATCAATGACCAGTTCTGCATGCACCGGGATTGGAATAGGGTCGCACAACTTACACCAGCTCAGTCTTGGCGAGAGCTGTTTATGACCGCGGCTCTGATGGGGTCACAATGTCAGGTCGGGACAAAGTATCACCAGTTACCCTACCTCAGTTTCGGCGAGAGCTGTTTATACCCGAGGTCGCTAATGCTGTCACAGTATCAGGTCGGGACAAAGTAGCACCAGTTACCGGAGATCAGTCTCGGCGAGAGCAGTTTATAACTGGGGTCACATTGTCAGATCGAGACAGAGTAGCACCAGTTATCCCAGCCCCAGCAAGGGCTGTCTATAACCCGGGTCTCGGATGGAGTCACATCTAGGGCAGGTCGGGACAGATCAGCAGATAGCATCAGTTACCCCATCTCAGTCTCAGTGAGAACTATTTATAATCGGGGTCTCTGATGGGGTCACAATGGCAGGTCGGGACAGAATAGCATTAGTTACCCCAGCTCATTCTCAATGAGAGCTACTTATAACCGGGGTCTCTGATGGGTCACTATGGCAGGTCGGGACAGAGTGGCATCAGTTACCCCAGCTCAGTTTGAGTGAGAGCTATTTACAACCGGGGTCTCTGATGGGGTCACAATGGCAGGTCGGAACAGAATGGCATCAGTTACCCCAGCTCAGTTCAGTGAGAGCTATTTATAACTAGGGTCTCTGATGGGGTCACGATGGCAGGTCGGGACAGAGTGGCATCAGTTAGCACAGCTCAGTCTCATTGAGAGCTATTTATAACCGGGGTCTCTGATGGGTCACTATGGCAGGTCGGGACAGAGTGGCATCAGTTACCCCAGCTCAGTTTCAGTGAGAGCTATTTATAACCGGGGTCTCTGATAGGTCACAATGGCAGGTCGGGACAGAGTGGCATCAGTTACCCCAGCTCAGTTTCAGTGAGAGCTATTTATAACTGGGGTCTCTGATGGGATCACAATGGCATATCGGGACAGATTGGCATCAGTTACCCTAGCTCATCCTCACTGAGGGCTATTTATAACTGGGGTCTCTGATGGGGCCACAATGGCAGGTCGGTACAGAATGGCATCAGTTACCCCAGCTCAGTTTCAACGAGAGCTATTTATAACCGGGGTCTCTGATGGGTAACAATGGCAGGTCGGTACAAAATGACATCAGTTACCCCAGCTCAGTTTCCGTGAGAGCTATTTACAACCGGGGTCTCTGATGGGGTCACAATGGCAGGTCGGAACAGAATGGCATCAGTTACCCCAGCCCAGTTCAGTGAGAGCTATTTATAACTGGGGTCTCTGATGGGGTCACAATGGCAGGTCGGGACAGAGTGGCATCAGTTAGCACAGCTCAGTCTCATTGAGAGCTATTTATAACCGGGGTCTCTGATGGGTCACAATGGCAAGTCGGGACAGAGTGGCATCAGTTAGCACAGCTCAGTTTCAGTGAGAGCTATTTATAACTAGGGTCTCTGATGGGGTCACAATGGCAAGTCGGGACAGAGTGGCATCAGTTAGCACAGCTCAGTCTCAGTGAGAGCTATTTATAACCGGGGTCTCTGATGGTTCACAATGGCAGGTCGGGACAGAGTGGCATCAGTTAGCCCAGCTCAGTTTCAGTGAGAACTGTTTATAGCCGGGGTCTCTGATGGGGTCACAATGGCAGAGTGGTCGGGCAGAGTGGTATCATTTACTCCAGTGAGAACTGTTTGTAACGAATGGCTCTGACTGGGTCACATCAAGTAAATTCTGTTCTTGTGTCACTTTAGTAGCCTTGGGGAAAAATTCACCCTAGTAAATTTTATTCCAATCTTAGGCTGTGAAGAAAAATGGTGGCGAGGGTGCACTCTGGAATCTGCCCGTCTGTCTCTCCGCTGGACATTATAATTATCTCTGTAGACATTATTTGTAAAATCACGCATTCAGGACGTAATACTGCTTTCCACGTATTCAGATTTTGTCCATGTAACTCCTCATCAATTCATGCCCCGATTGCCATGAAGCAATAGTAGAAAAGTTTTATATAAAAGTTGAAAGGTTGTCTCAGGTGACCTGCGTATACTGATAATCAGTAAGCTGTTTTTGACATACTCCGTAAAGCTCTCGCTTTACACCACTGCCACTACGTGACAAGCTTGATTTACAGCATGTGTGACGCATGTAAGCTTATTAACTTAACACGAGCGCTATTCATCACTATTTATCTAGTAAATTTGTCAAATTCAACCACAGAAGTATATATATATCCCCTAACTCTCTCGTGGTACCATGGCGTACCACCATTTGTAGCCTGCGCTCTCCTCTACCATTTATCAATACGTCATACTAGCAAGGCCATCATTTTTTGAGCTGTTGTTGCTGGAGATGAAGTCACAGCACTCTGTCCAAATCAGACAAAATTCGGATATATTTTAACTAGGTGGAAAATAGCAATGCAGAAATTTATAGTACATCAACAGCTTATTAATGTTGCAGTATTGTCCAATCAGTGTCGGACCCAGTTTTACCAATTACGTATGTGCAACATTTAGGACACTGGTGTCTTTCGCGTGGAATCAGCATTTGACATCGGTCCCAGTGCAAGAGACTGTGCAGCTCAAGATGCGAAACTGACTATAGTTGTGACTGACATCTGCTGACACCCTCGTAAGGCTATTTCTTTTTCAGTTCTGTTTTACGGTTCTTTTCGTGTTATATGGCAAGCATGCATTCATGCAATGTACATGTCATATGAAAAATCTAAGAATGGTAGCCTGCTCTGGTCACACTGAAATGTTTTTTTTTTCTTTTTTTTTCTTTTGCATTAGACACTGTAGAGTGTGAAAAATCAATCCCCCACAAATGTAACTTTTGAAAAATTCTTCAGCACTCAGTTACGCACCAATCAATTAAATACGTATATAATGAATGTTCAGCCTTATACTTCCTCTACACATAACATGTGCATGTTAATGATATCTGAGGACCAATCTGATATCTGGATCTATCCCCTCTAATGCATAATATGCGGTCGCTGTGAGTTCCGGCCGTAAGTCCTCTCCTGCCGTAAGTGGGAAGGTCTGGCAGCAAGATTCGAACTCTCCCGCGAGCTGAACCATAGTTACTTCGTTAGTTCACTGTACTATGGAGGATGTCTGGCATTATATTGCAGAAACACAGATTTTAAACTTGCCATAGTATCACAAAACCGATCACATTATAAAGTTTATTTTTTACATATGAAGATAAAGGTTAACCAAAACGACACTTTGACAGCGCGTAGAAATACACACATAAAACTTTCAGTTATTTTTCTGGTTAACGTTGATCTTCATTCTGTAAATTAAAAACAGTGCCTCATTTGAACGAAAAATTGTGTTTTTGACCGAGACTGTATTTTTGGCAAGTTTTTTACAAAGCAACCATCTCTTTTATGGCGTTATAACTTTATAGGTGATTCGACCAAAGATTTGTACTTCTGATGTAGAATTTACAGAATTGTGCTGGGATTTTGAAATTTGCGCTTTCTTACTGACTCTCCGCCTTACCGTACCAGGCCCTTTGCGAATGGTGAAGAGAACGGAACATGCACTGTGAGGAGTTTGTAATCTTACGCTAAGGTACTGTGAACTTCTAACAGCGAATAGCTGTCGACTAGGTGACTGATTTACACCTTTAGCTAACTTGGTCACACTATAACACAGCTGTTTAATTAACATGCAGGCGTACAGACCGACTGTCAACCAGTATGTAAAACAGAAAGCCGTTTCTTTCCCTTATACAAAGCAATGAGTTCGTGACTATTACTGGACGTTACCTAATGAGTAGTTTGTTAAAGCCTGCATGTTATTTGAACGAGCAGAACGAAAGCTTTCAGCATGCGAATCCTTAACACGTTTTGTGTGACGATGCCTTTAATACAGGAATTTGTACAAGTTTTAATTGCTGTACAAAAAGCCGTGGATACAGGATGCAAACGTTTGGGTTGCTGTACAGAAATCCGTAGATAAAAGACGTAAAAGTTTGGATTGCTGAACACATAGCCGTGGACACAGGACGCAAACGTTTGGGTTGCTGTACAGAAAGCCGTGTATATCGGATGCAAACGTTTTGGTTTGCTGTACAGAAAACCATGGATACAGGACGCAAACGTTTGGGTTGCTGTACAGAAGGCCGTGTATATAGGATGCAAACGTTTTGGTTGCTGCACAGAAAGCCCTGGAGACAGGACGTAAACGTTTGGGTTGCTGCACAGAAAGCCCTGGAGATAGGACGCAAACGTTTGGCTTGCTGCACAGAAAGTCGTGGATACAGGACGCAAACGTTTGGGTTGCTGCACAGAAAGCCCTGGAGATAGGACGCAAACGTTCGGCTTGCTGCAGCCGAAAGCCGTGGATACAGGACGCAAATGTTTGGTTTGCTGCACAGAAAGCCCTGGAGACAGTATGCACACGTTTAGGTAACGACTCAAAAAGCCTTGGATACAGGGCGTAAACGATTGGGTATTTCGACTCAAAAAGCCTTGGATACAGGGCGTAAACGATTGTGTATTTCGACTCAAACAGCCTACAGGACGTAAATTTTTAGGTAGCTACTCAAACAATCGTGGATGCAGGACGTAAACCTGTGAATAACGACTCAAAAAGTCGTGAATACAAGACGCAATCGTTTGGGTAGCGACTCGCGTGGTAAAGAACGCCTGTCAAGAAAGCGGAAGATCCATTTTAAATCTCGTGTCATACAAGTACCAATGACTTTAAAACTGACAACGTTTAAATTTGTTAAATTTGAGAAATTTTGGGGGCTCATGTGTTAACCGAAAAGATAGGCGAAGCTCTTATCAACAAATTATCAATCAACATGCAGTGTCTGACAACTTTGACTTCATGGGTGAGGGCATCATATATATATATGTTAGATCTGATCTCCTCGGCATAGCATCCCAGTGAGACAGCACTATAACATGGTCTGAAAGACAAAACGTTGAAAGCAACATTAAATGCCAATGAAACTCCATCTCTTCCTCCCGAAGCATTATTCCTTACATTATTTCGTGATTTGCACCAAATCCGGAAGGTAAACTCTGTGTAAGTCAAGGTCCTCACGAGCACCTATTCCATTCCATGCGGTTTTCCATCCGAGGAACACAAGTTGATTGGTCCAGAGGCATAGTCAGTACAATTTTTTATCCCAAAAACTGTCCGGTCACTTTCATAACGATCATTTTGCGTGATATACCATGTATACAGAAAACTATAAGCAAAAAATAAAATATGCAATTGGCGGGGCGGCTTTTTATTGATATGAAGCAAAGAACAATGGACAAATGGATCAAGACAAAGTGGTGGATGGGATTGCCAAGGTTTAAGTCAACATTTCATGTAGAAGACAATAATGAGTACATGGTGCGCGGTCTCCAGTTAGAAGGTACCCTGCATTATATATATTGATCTGTTCTGTACAACTATTCATAAATCCCTAGTCATAAATCCCACCACAACTCACATGTAAGTATATTGAGACATCCTTACAGCATAGGGGATCATTCTTATTCCAAGGTTGAGTTTAGGAATTATAAGTTATATTTATGACGAGGTTAATTTGTTACCCTATGATGGATCAATCTGACCTCATGTGGAATGAAGCCTGTTCATAATACTTGTAGATTACCTACATACACACACTTAGAAGGAATGTCATCAGGCTATCCTATAGGATATCAGGGGCCTATTCTACAAAGTCATCCTTGACTTACGTCAAATTTAAAATATTTTCACAAGGCTTAGTTTTTGGCGTCAGAGGTTGAATTTTTGACACCTTCGTCTTAAGATAACAACGACGAGCAGGTCAAAATGTTAATATTTGGGGCCAAAAGAAATAGGTACAAAATAATTCAAATCTTGATTGTAGTCAGAAATGACTTTGTGGAATTGGCCTCTGTTCTGGGACATTCCAACGGAAATTGAAGTTAAATCTCAGTAGATGTCGTAGTGATAGATACATAGAGTTATATGATGTTTGATATGCAGATGATGGCACTATTCGATACGTCTGATATAAGTGAAGAAGGACACAGAAACCTGTACATTTGGGTTTCCGCACAAAACATGCTCAGTACGTCCATTTGGTTTGCTCTTAGGCCCATCGGTGAAGTGAATGTCACACGTCAAGAGATGAGATGTCAAATCTGACCATCCACTGACAGATCTACCAAGTAACCTATAGACATACAAACACTTATAGAGATGCTTGACGCAGCTTAAAAAAAGGCAAATCTATAAGCTCACCATGCAACCGTGAACAGTGGTCTGGTATGGGCCTGAGGGTTTCAGAGGAGGCGTGTAGAGGGGCAGCTCTTCCCACACATTTCTACATATAGATATATTACGCCAAACCCCATCTAACCCTCTAATTCCAACTACCTCTTTCATACCCTCACCTTGACTCAAGAAGGAGAGGTTATAATTTCACCTTATGTAGACATATCGAGCATCATGACCTTGAGGCCGCTATATACGGCTATATAAGACCCGCTTGTGCCTGTTCAAAAATCGATCTCCTGACTATAGCGCAAATTCTTAAAGGTTATCGCCAGAGAAATTGTGATGGACTTTTGATATTAAAATACCAGATGTAAGTCTGTCCACTGTCCTTCAGATGAAAACATTCATCTTAATTTTTTAAAATCTGTTCGCAAATATGTATTTGAAAGTCCACGACTTGTCAGCTGCACGGTGACGTCATTTGGAAATATATACCTCTCAAAACGTCGTTTGCACCTCTCTCGCAGTACGGAGATTCCCGTGGGCGGGATTCCTTAAATGACCAGACTCCTCTCTATTTTTCGCAACCTATATGACCAACGGAAAGGGAAGTGTCCCTGGAATCTGATTGACCCACCGATTGCGGATTGCTGTAAGCCTGTATAGGCTTTATAAGGCCCTAGATTTCTAACATGAACGGAATAGGGCATCTCCACCTTATTAAATGGCTTATTTTAGGCATAGGTGTATGGTATACAGTTGTAAGGCCCCGTGAGGAAAAAAAGTTTGCGTTTAAGGCTTTTATGAAACACGGGTTTGTAATGAACACACGGGGGGAAACTGCGTTATGGTTATTTGGAATTTACACTTTTGGGGTATGTATATATATATAACAAAGATTCTAGTTCAGAAAATTGGCTGAGACCACTCCTGGTTTGAGCCAATGACTTCATCCATGCACCTTATCACCAGCAATACATTTCTGGGCCATTCAACTAACATGATTGTCACAAATCCAGAGGGTCGTTGACGGTAAACTTCACAACACACATGCGTTACCCTTTCCGATGAATGGGAACCATACGTGTATACAGCTCTCAAAATTGAACATCATCAGACGAGCCGATGTCATGGAGTAGAAGTTTCAAGTAACAGTATTATTGGTATCGCTTTCTGGAATTTACATAGATTTTAGAGCTGAAAGTGTCTGAAGCCACAATACTAGTGGCATCAATAGCACTAAAACATGTGCTGCAATCAGAATGCTAAAAATCCTCAGACGTCTGAGCCAGTCTGAGTTTCAGTCATAAATCTGTGCTACAGTTAGCGAATTCAAAACCCAAAGTGACCGATTACATGGCAGCAATAGGATCTGTGTTATTCCCAGAAAGTGAATATCTCAAGTAATATCAACCAATCTGAAACGTTCAGCTATGGGAGCACTGTTTGTCTAATGGCTGACATGTGTCGTTCGAGATTGGGTGTCTAACTGTAGGGGTCAATGGTTCGAATGCATTTTCTAAAATCAGATGCTTAGACTCATGTATCTCATATTAACCCGGCCATTGTTATTATATCCGCTTAAGGAGGTTAGGTTTTTTGCTGGCGTTTATTTGCCTGTCAGCAACGATACGAAAACAGTTATGCGCCGATTTTGATGATACTTTGTTCATGTCTTAGCCTTTTCGAAAAGCAAGAATCCTTTACAATTTGGATCCGCATCCAGGAAGTTTTTAACTCATACTTACCCTTTAATAGCAGGATACCTGTCTCTTCTTCAGCAGTTTTAACGGGGTTACACCTTTGTTTTAGGCTTGAAACAAGCACCAATCCATTATATTATTTTGGTGCTGAACCGAATTTGGATCCGGATCGAGGAATTTTCAAGCGATTTTCAACTATTAATTGCCAGATGTCTTTCTCTCTGCCAGCAACTTTATAGAACAGTTATGCACGACTTTTGCTAAAACTTTGTGCACAACTTGGTGATGGCACAATCACTAATCATCACATCTTGGCGATGATTCGAACCCTAATATAGGCTCAGATTGGACACAAATATACTACCCCTGCGTCTGTAATATACAGGGGATTTGTCCATTCGGCTGTATAGCAGACGTTTGGCTGTGTAGTGGACGTTTGGATGTATAGCAGACGCTCTGTAAAAATTATAAATCAGATAATAATACGATCGGTCCGCATAAATGTGAAAATACCATTGCCTAGGTTATCATTTTATACTGAAAACACTATCACTGGAATTGAAATGTGATTTATTTCATTGGTGTTTTACGCCGTAGTCAAAAATATTTGACTTATACGACGGCGGCCAGCATTATGGTGGGAGAAAGAAATGAAATGTGTTTAGTATTAAAGGTAAACAAGATCATCAGTCGATAAGCACCTGACCAGAATGCATCGATCCTTACTACTCACAAATGTTATGTTTGTCTCACTATAACTTTTATTCCCTGAATTATATAAAACATTCGCCAAGCTCTATGTTATGCGATTCATGGTCTTTCAACATATTTGTCAGGTGGAAAATGATGGACGTAATTTTAGATTATTGTAGAGTTTCACTGTTTGACTTATTTATTTATCTGATTTCGTATTCTTAACACTTTGCCCATAGTTGGAGTTTAATTGCTCACTAAGATGCTATATTTTACATGTTTCGCTGAACAAGAGATGCAATGAATGAATGAATGCTTGGGGTTTAACGTCGTATGACGACGACGAGTCATTAGGTGTGTGTACATAATATATTGTGTCTTCTTGTGACAGGGCAAGTCCATGCAGCCAAAATGCTGCCGCCATAGGAATATCATGCCAAAGACACCAGACATGACACACTATACCCGGTTACATTATACTGACGCCGGGTCAACCAGTCTTTTTCTTTGTTCTAACCAATCAGTGAACAAGAGTTGTATGCGTTAATATATACCCTTCTAGTAGAATTGATCAGAATTATTTCATGCTAAAGACCCAAGTCTAATTCAGATACGAGTGTTTGAGCCGCATCCACACGATGAGATTTGACGTATCGACCCATCGCATTCGACAAGTGGAATAAAATTAGGACGAGTCTGTTTCATAAGCCGCGCTCAGGCCATGCGATTTGTCGAATGCTAGCTATGTGTGCACACGTTCTGTCTCAAGGGTCGAACTTCATGGGTCAACCCGACAGTCGCACCCCATGACTGCGACTTTAAAGGAGAGCTCATTTCTCATTGACAAGGTTATCCGTCTGTTGATGAATGGTCCTCGTGTGAAGAGGTTGACCCTTACTTAATCCCATGTTACATTGTCCCTATATTAAAAAAATACCTTGAAGTAAGAATAACATTCAAAATGCAAAAAGAATTGTAATGAAAATACTCACGTAATATTTGAAATCAAAGTGATATTAGAAATGAAAACAAAATATACAGGCGAGATTACAGGTGTTATTTTTTTGTTTCCCATTTATGTCCTGTTATATGAAGACTTATTTTTTTATTATTAATCCACATCCTGCTTCTCTGGTGTATTCTTGTATTCTATTCATAGTGTGAACGGATATGTGTATGATGCCTTTATTGAAGTATAATTTGTAAGTAGAAACCAAAGCACTTTTCTTGAACGGAATCCTAAACGATTCGATAAACTAAGATCAGAGGTTTACCCCACGCGGGCACTTCGGTTTCTACCACTCATAAATTTTTTGAGTGTGGCGTTCAACAACTATGAAATATAAACACACAAATATGTTTGTGTAAAATAGTCATTGCGAAGAATCTGCAAAGAACCCGAACAAACCAAAAGCTCCAATTTGTTTTGGTTATTTACACGATATTGTTCTTCATTAAGATCAATCGTTGCATTAAGATTTAAGCAGGTAACAATCCTTCTGTTTGTCTATCTGTATACACGACTGTCATTCTATATAACAAATCGTTATAGGAGGTTGTTTTATGATGGTAGAGGACCACCCAACTACAACATTGGTATATGTCAGTTAACTGCTTCTGCACGCATGTCTCTTGGCATCGTTCTTTACCTATATTTATGAACAATCATTTTGAAATATTTGTCGTAATAAAAATAATTGCACGCTTAGATTTTACGTTGTTGAAAAAAATGAGACTTTCAAACATTCATTTTGACCACTTTTAGTGCTTAGGCTTACACAAAGATCAGTGGTTACTCCCCAGTATTGAGAGTTAATATGACAAATGACAGACATTTTAACCTTATTCGTGCTATCCTTAGCACACTCCGCCCTCACTTGTAAAAATCTATAATTTCTCTTACAAGAAAGACCAATATACGCGATGTTTACCACTGCAGAACGCGATAACCTTTAATGAGTCGAAATGAACCTGATTAGAATCACAGGCTAAATTGAGCATGCGATTAGGCCTACCTAAATCACTTTTTCAGGTACCGGTACCGGTAGTTTTTGTCTTGTTTATTACACGTTCATTTTTAACAGCTTTCATTTTTAACAACTTTCATCGGCCTTGAACGAATGGTCAACAAGTATTATTTCACCTCTTTGATTTAATTAGGTATACGCATTTCCTGCATGGTAAAGGACAAACAATTCCAACAACACGATTCTAGAGTGCTTCCAAGGCGGTCACCCAACAACGGTTTCATGATCCAAGGGACGTCACTCTAGATAACAAACTACAGCAAAACGACCCAGGGGAGGTAATACTTTGAGGAATGACGAATAGCGCTCAGGAATGTGTTTGTTTCTTTACTAAGATTTAAAGGTACTTTCACTATTATTTAAGTCATTTAATAGCGGTGTTTCCTAGTAAAACGCTGGGAGCAATATCAACTATGGCGAAAACATCAGGTATGACACCAAGGTCAGTTATATACTTACGCTAAACTGACACCAGGTTGAATACACCGAGTTCAATCGGTTAACAGACACTAATGAGTGAGTGGGTGGGTGCTAAGGGTTTAACGTTGTACTTAACAATTTTTCTATCATATCACGCGAGTCCTTGGAGTGCATGTACGAGTAATGTGCCTCTTTGTGGCAGGACGGATTTCCACCGCTCTTTTATCTAGTGCTGCATCACTGAAACGACTTACCGAGGACAAGTAAGCCGCCCCACCCGAGCCATTATACTGATATGGGTCAACCAGTCGTTGCATTATCCCCTTCATGCTGAACGCCAAGCAAGGAAGCTACAAACTTCCTCTTTTAAGGTGTTGGGTGTGACCCGACCCAGGATTGACCCTGGATCTACTGCCCCCAAGCCATCATCAGGGGCGGTGAGGTGCTAATGAGGTCATGACTCTAGAAGACACAAAAACATACCTAATGCAAGTAAAATTTATATTTTACTGACACATTATTTATTTGCCTATACAGATAATCATAAAGGTAATGGATGGACAACATTTATAAGTTCACTGACAATATTCGGAATATGCTTAGTCCTTGAGGCAACAAATACAGCATTGGATAATTTGTCTCTACATTTTGTCAGCTAAGTAAGTAGAGCAGCTGGATTTAAACACTACATGTTAAGATTTTGGCTCCAGATATCAGGGATGAAAAAATTTCTCTCATTAAGTATGAATTAAATATGGCAGCACTCAAATGCATGTGCAATCAGAATGCTAGCTGACAACACACATCTTAAAACAGATCTAGGCACAACATTGCATCATTTAAATATATGCTAACCATCTCAGATTTCACTTTTCACATTCATCCAGCAGCCTCAAAACAACAGCGCCAACCACTCCCGTTGTCAGATTGATTACAGATGTAGCTAACAACAACCATTTTTACATCAAAACTATTTTGTCTCTTTCAATAAAGTCTGCGGCATGTTTCACAGTCCCATATACACACTCATGAGCACAGCTGGCTTTGATCTTTAAAAGCACGGAAAAAATTTACCATTAATTCGAATCACTTTTGCTGAAAAACTTTTGCTAACAAAAATTTGTTAACAAAAAAAAAACTATTTTGTCTCTTTCAATAAAGTCTGCGGCATGTTTCACAGTCCCATATACACACTCATGAGCACAGCTGGCTTTGATCTTTAAAAGCACGGAAAAAATTTACCATTAATTCGAATCACTTTTGCTGAAAAACTTTTGCTAACAAAAATTTACAACATTAGTAAAGTTAAACTCCACTGATGACCTCTTGATGACCTCTTCGTGTTAATCGAGCAGCGTCAAGCATTTACACATATCTGGTCAGTCACGATTGGTGCGAACTTTAAATGAATCTAAAGTCTAAATAAATTAAAGTTTTAATGATACAGTACAGCATGTCATCATCGTCAGGTCCCCGAGGGGTAGGGGTTTATTGTAGGGCCTAGGTAAAAAGCCGAGTCACACCAATAATCGATAGGCTGAGACACCTGCTCTAAGACAACAAGTCTCTCGTCTTGACCTTCCGCCAGAGGACCTCTGTCTCGAAAATAGTTACACCGCCGGGCCCCATGTCTCTCATCGTAAGGTGGGGCTAAAATGTCAATGAAAGCTGCCGGGCCGGACTCGGTGGTTATTTCATGAATGTTTCCTTCGGACGGCGTCAGGACAACACAACTGTCATCTTCAGAAACGACTTTGTCCACATGTTTCTTCGCTTCTCTCAACATTCCTAATTCCCGCAGTCTGCGGAAAGCTTCGTTACCATGGGGACTTACACCCTCGACCTGACTGTAACTCCTGACTCTGACAGAACCATAGATAACTCTACACAGTCCAAACATGCCCGGATGATCGTGGAGAGGAAGGCGAGCTCCTCTTTTCAATACGAAAATACCCATGGAAAAGACGTCACCGTCCCATAAATGAATGTACGTAACTGGCGCTACGCCAGTCTTTACCGACACGGGCTGTTCGTTTAACACGAGGTTTCTGTCAAAGTTCACGTCCTTAGCTGTTACACGGCTTAACAAAGAACCCAAGAACGCGATATTTTCTTGGAAAAGACTGTCACTGGTATCTGTTAAATCCCGGGCAAATGTCCGGTAAGCGTGCTGCGCTACTCTCTGAATCAGAGTAGCCATTTTGTTGTGGCGAGTAACATCAGCGCCCCCTATAAACACACCGACTGGGGGACGACCAGGCGTTGTTGTCCGAAGAAATGATTCAAGAAAGTGAGCCAACAAAGGCCTTCACCATGGATTTAACAAGTTCTAAACTGAGTAAATAGTGTCTCCACCAGACAAATTACACGCTTACACATCAAATTTGCCATTCTCAGGTTAAAATTGTGGGAAATGAATGCGGAAGTATGCCACTGTCAGTAACATCATAAGGCCGTACGGGATTGTCGGATTCGTCGAACACCTAGGCCTATACTAGCGCAGCTGTAGTTACATTAAGCGAAGTAAACCTTTCTTTCAAGTGTAAACTCTCAGGATTAAAAGTTTGTCCGTTCATGTGACAATAGCAGTATGAATACTCACACATTTAAAATTAAAGTGTCACAGTGACACTTGACTATCCACCCCATTACAATCTAGACACAAATGTATCATCAGGTAATAGAACGACACACTGTAAGAGTAAAGAAAAACATTGCAAAACTGAGCGAAGTTAAGAGGAGTTGCGAACATAAATGCATTTTTAATGATACAGATACTCATTGAAACATAAATTTAGCTCAGCCTCTCGCGATGTTATTGATGTATAACTAAGGCCAATTTCTCGTCAGCGTTATTGTTTATTTACACATGCCTGTCTTACTCTTCCTCTTTCACTTTGTATCCCGCATTAATCTCCCATATAAGGAAGTGTGTTTGATGCCACACCTAACACCGCTTTAGGCTCCAATCTACCTTGTGATATCAGACCAGGATTTCCTAAATATGATGTTTTAATTGTGACGTGCTGAACAAGCTTGCTGAATTTCAGGTGGTTTTCTCCCTATTACCTTGCAGTCTATCACGATCATAACTTTGTTTTAGATAATGCTGATATGTTGTATTAAACAAATATTCCAAACAGAAGTGTCCTTTTTATTTACAGTTCCCATTTGTGTATAAAATGAGATGAACATGACGAAGTGTGAACAATGAGTAGGTAAGAATCAGGCAAATGTCTGGTGGGAAGATGTACCCAAGCCACCCCCTGACTTATCACAGTTATCAGTCATGATCGAGTTTAGTTGTTCAACAATTATTGAACTCAGACTAGGTCAATTTTCTTTGAGCCTTTTGAACCAGCTACTTTCTGCATAGGCTGAAAAATGTTTTTTCTTAATTTTAAGTGCTTGCAAAGCCACATTTGCATTGTTTGTATTTTCACAGATCTTGTTATCCAACTGAGCACATTTGATTTTACCCAACACTTTAAAGGTGAATTTAATTACAGCTTATATGTTTCTCTGTTTCAGGAACCTGTTCAGTCGGTACAGTGCTCCTAAAAAGAGTGTTATATCCCGCACTGTGAGTTCTGTCTTTTAAGTATAGATTTCAGTTAGATTTAGTAAGTGAGAAAAGAAGAGGGAGTTTTAGCATTGTTTTGAAGCATATAAATATAGTTTTCATTAATGTATTTTCTTGATCAGTGTGTTGTCCACCCAAGAATGTTGCACTTCTCTGGTGGAGGTCAGGTTTTTGGAGGAGAAAACCAGACAGAGACCTTCAGGAGGAAAAGACACAGAAACCTTCAGGAGGAAAGCAATCAGAGCCTTCAAGGTGCCAGACAGAACCCTGAGAAAGCCGCCACACCTTACTAGCTACCTTGCAGAACTCCTGAAATTGAATACTATATTATGACAGCTCCAGAAAAGTTCCACATTTGATAAATATATACAAAAAATATGTAATTTAAGGGTATCAAAACATAGAAATATACTTGTGTTGGAAAATTTTTAAGTGGTGACATTTCAGGACTTAGGTTAAGAACTGAATGTTATGTTACTTTGCTATTAGTTACTACATCTTATATGTTCATTTACATATATATATATATATATATATATATATATATATATTGTTTTACAGACAGAACGGGAAGTTGAGAGGGAGGCTAAGAAATTAGAAGGGTAAGAATGGTGCTACAGAAGTGCTTTCTTAAATTCAACCTAACATTATTTAAATGTAAAAGTGACATATATTTTGGCATCATCTCTATTTTCCTTTCCACATTAGGTATTCAGCCATAGAGAAGGTGTTTATTAGCTGGTAGGGAGTGCCATTAGCAGTAGGGAGTGCCATTAGCGGTAGGGAGTGCCAGTTCCGAAACAAAAGGACTGATGTTTAATTTATTTCTGACTTCTTATTATGACTTAATAGTCACTAGATATCTGCTGAAATGTGCTTCCAGCCATCAGAAATACCAACCTTCCAGGGCCTTGGCAGCATGTGGATCTAAGATCTACTGGGCTAAGATACATCACATGGCGTTTCAAACATTTTATCATCCGTTTTTAGGCCTCAAATAAACAAATTGTGAAAAGTACTCAGGATGTGTCTCTAACTATCTACAGGCCTAGGTGACACCTGTCAGATCGAGATGGTTGACCCACTTTTGAAAATACCTGACAAAGTCTATGATTGGGCATTGTTACTTAGTATTACTCTGATTCATGATCAGCCTTGTTCAGGAACTGTGATTTATTGCTTTGTTCTCAATTCACATTCAAAATGGGTTATTATGCAGAATAACAAAATGTAATGGGTTGTTAATTAACAGTGCCAGCTTGGTCTGAAGACATCGTGAATTCATATATATGCATTTGTTTAGAAAACTTGAGTACTTTACTGCATTATGTAGAAGTCATTTCACCATTTTAACATTTTTTTTTTGTTACAGGCTGGAAGATACAACAAAAAAGTTGTACAAAGACATGAAGAGATGTATAGAATCTTGTACAGGTATGTTGGTACATCAAAATTGTGCAACTCTTTTCGAAATGGTTTGTGTCTAGATTAAAACACCATAAGGCAAAGTGGTATACAAGATATCGGTGAAAAATGTGGGTGAAGGTGGTTAAGGTGGGTGAGGTAAGTGATGGACCTGCCAGTTGAGCCATCCGATGACCAGATACTTCCATGGCCAGATACAGCTCCTGTAGGATAGGCTGTGACTTCTACGTCAGTAGGGTTATCAGGTACATAATGAGGTTCTGTGGTTTTGTGTTTTTTCCTGACTGTTATGCACCCAGTGATCACTGTGGTTCCCTATAGACAGTCAGGCACACATTGAGTTTTTATGGTTTCCTCTAGACTGCTAACTACTAAAGGAGGTTGTACGGTTTCCTCCTGACCATCATGTACCTAGTGAGGCTCTCTGATTTCCTCTACTCTTTGAAGTACCTAGTTAGGCTCTGTAGTTTCCTCTAGACTGTTAAGTACTTAGGGAGGTTGTATGGCTTCCTCCTGACCATCAGTTACCTAGCAAGGCCTTGTGGTTTCCTCCAGACAGTCAAGTACTTAGGGAGGTGAGGGCCAAGGGAAGATCTGTCAGCAACCTACGAATGGTTGTGGGTTTCCCCTGGACTCTGCCTTGGTTCCCCGCACAGTAATGCTAGCCACCATTGGTATTTGTGAAATGTTCTTAAATACAGCGTAAAACTCTGCTGAAATGAAATAAAATAAATAACTAAATAGTGCAGGAAGTTGTATGGTTTCCTCTTGACTGTAAGGTGTCTAGTGGGGTTATGTAGTGTCCTCCTGACCATCAGGTACTGTTGAGGTGCTGTGGTTTCCTCTAGACTATTAAGTACTAAGCAAGGTTGTATGGTTTCCTCTTGACTGCAAGGTATCTAGAGGTTATGTAGCCTCCTCCTGACCGCCATGTACCGTTCCTATTGAGGTTATGTAGCTTCCTTCTGACTGCCATGTACCGTCTCTATTGAGGTTATGTAGCTACCTCCTGACTGTCATTTACCATACCTATTGAGGTCATGTAGCCTCCTTCTGACTGCCATGTACTGTACCTATTGAGGTTATGTAGCTTCCTCCTGACTGTCATGTACCATACATATTGAGGTCATGTAGCCTCCTTCTGACTGCCATGTACTGTACCTGTTGAGGTCATGTAGCCTCCTTCTGACTGCCATGTACCGTACCTATTGAGGTTATGTAGCTTCCTCCTGACTGTCATGTACCGTACCTATTAAGGTTATGTAGCCTCCTTCTGACTGCCATGTACTGTACCTATTGAGGTTATGTAGCCTCCTTCTGACTGCCATGTACTGTACCTGTTGAGGTCATGTAGCCTCCTTCTGACTGCCATGTACCGTACCTATTGAGGTTATGTAGCTTCCTCCTGACTGTCATGTACCATACCTATTGAGGTTATGTAGCGTCCTTCTGACTGCCATGTCGTCCCTGGCTGGCCGTGGAACTAGCCTTTGCGCTCTCAGCTTTTGTTTAGTGGTCACCCAGTCTGAAGGTGGTGTGACATTACGTTCTGTCGCTCTTAGAGGCAGGACGTATTCACTAGCTTCTTTGTAAATAGCCTGTACATAGTTTAGTGCATTTCCACTTTGTAATATCGTATCTATTTTGCACTCGGCATCCACACTGTTCCAAACGCATAGTTGTGGTCATCTCTTTAGGGTAGTAGTTCTCGCCCTGGCCCACAATGTTGTGGGCAGGGCGAGTAAATAGACCCTTAAGCCTTAAGCTTGTAATACAGGGAGGTGTACAACCGGTTGAAGTATACAATCGGCTAAAGGAGTTAGTGGGGAGTGGGCCTAATGTCCTAAAGGGACTAATCAATGTCTCTAGAGATGTCTGGAATGTTACAGTGGCTACGCAAACTGTGAAGGAACAGCTGTTGGCTAGCGGCTTCTCATTTAACGGGGTAGATTGTCCAATATATGATGTGGAGGAGCAAAGGCTCCTGGTTAGATGTCGATGTCCGATCGAGGTGCCCGATGACACTATTGGAGGTTTGATAAGCAGGTAAACAAGCAGGCCACTTTCAAAAGGACTGCCCGCTGAGCGATGAAAATGACAATGGCGATAATGATGATGATGATAAAGATAGTAATGTTTATGAAGTTGAAGGTGACAATAAAGATGAGAATGAAGGTCGAGGAGATGATGATGGTAATTATAGTGAGGGACATGGGAATGATATGGAAATTGGGGTTTCTGGCGAGTCTGTTCCTTCCAGTCAACAAAATAAAGGGACTTTGGATAACTCTGCTGCTGACAACGAAGCTGGAGAGTGGCAAGTTGTCACTAACTCCATGTCCTCCAGCAAAAAGATTCGAAATAAGCGCATTGATGCTACAAATAAGGTCAGGAAGTTAAGCGAATCGCCAGTAGTAGGTGGGCCCCAGAGCCTTTGCGAGGCATCTCAGACGTCAAATAGCCCGGAGTGGGTTGTCAGTATGAATCAAAACTCGAATTCCTCCTCACCCCCTAGATCGTCAGAAATTTCGAATACTACGCCATCCTGCATTAAGGAGACGCAATCCAGTGGCGTGACGCCCTCCAAAGGTGCACTTGGTGAGAGTCTGTCCTTATGGGGTAGGACGTTCAGCCCTGACCCGTCTACAATGTCACAGTTAGACACTAGAGATATAGCAGATTGCCTTGATCCTCAGGGAAGCTCTCAGCAATCTGATATGTTTAGGGCTGGTGGAGAATCCAATATGGAGGAATCTCTTTCGGAAATGGATGCACCCGAAGACTTGCCTGCCTATACCAGTGGCAAGGGTGAGGTCTTGGTACCTGTCTCAACATCCCTGGGGTCGTATTATTGCACATTGCGACGAGACTCTAAAGTTGACAAGGTTAAAAAGCAGAGGAAGTTGATAACGTTGTCACAGGAGGATTTTGCTGAGCGTAGGGCAGCAATGTACAAGAAGTCCAGAAAAAAGAAAAAGAATAAATAAATATTAATAATGGCTACTACAAAGATCTTACAGTGGAACTGTAGAGGATTGAGGTGTAACCTCGCAGAGCTCCAGATGTTAGCTCAAGACCTCAATCCTGTAGCTTTTAGCTTGCAGGAAACTCTGATGACTGATCCTAGTTATCAATGTCGAGGTTATGTATCTCATCACGCTGTTGCCACGTCTACGAATGGAAAGGCATCAGGGGGTTCTTCTCTTTTGATTAGGCAGGGTGTAATACACAATAGAATGGCACTGAACACCGATTTGCAGGCGGTGGCGGTGCGTATCACACTGGGTATAGTATTAACAACCTGTTCTATTTATATACCACCTTCTTCTACTCTTCTCCAACAAGAGCTGCGAAATTTATATGACCAATTACCTAAACCGTGTCTTCTTTTGGGGGACTTTAATGCCCATAGTGTTCTCTGGGGTGACTCTAAACGTAACCAGAAGGGCTCTGTATTGGAGGATTTTATATCTAATAACTCTCTATGCGTCTTAAATGATGGCACACATACTTACCTTCATCCTGCAAAGGGAATTTATTCGGTCCTTGATTTAGCTCTGGCTGATGCAGGGCTAAGATCGGAATTCAGCTGGAGCGTCCATGATGATCTGTGCAGAAGCGACCACTTCCCCACCATACTTACCCTTGGGGAGCCGGTATCTTCCTCCCTTCCACGCTTTAATTATGATAAAGCAGACTGGCCCCGCTTTGCTGTTCTGTGTGGTGAAACACTTACTAGCGACCTTTTTCTTGATGCAGTTGATCCTATCCAGTTATTCTCAGATCAGCTAATCGATGTAGCCTCCAAACGTATCCCGAAATCTTGTGCGGTTCCTCGTATTAAGAAACCGTGGTTCACGGAGGACTGTAAATGAGCTAGGCGTTTCAGGAAACGTGCTGAGCGCGTGTACCAATGTAGACCATCTCCCGTTAATTTAGACGATGTTAGGCGTACTCGAGCTAAAGCTCGTAGGACTATCAAACAGTCCAAACGTGACTCTTGGAAACGTTATGTTTCTAAGATTAATTATCGTACCCCTATGTCAAAAGTCTGGAATATGATCCAACGCATCAAAGGCAAGGGATCCAATGTCACTGTCAATCATCTTAAAGACGGGAATAATTCTTGAAAAAACTTGACATAGCCAATAGGTTGGGTGCTTCTTTTGCGCACCATTCGTCTTCAGATAATTACTTGCCTCAGTTCCAGCGTAACAAGGAACGGACCGAGGCAAGTCCTCTTGATTTTACATCCTCAAATGAAGAATCCTACAATGCTACATTTTCTCTACATGAACTATCCGCATCCCTTAGCAAGGCCCATGACTCAACTCCAGGGCCAGATGATATCCACTATCAGCTTTTACAACACCTTCCAGAATCTTCCTTGAGGGTGCTTCTTGGAATTTTTAATACCATTTGGATTTCCGGGAATTTTCCTGCCTCATGGCAAAACGCTATTATTGTCCCCATCCCAAAGCCCGGAAAGGATTCTACCGATCCAAATAACTATCGTCCTATTTCCTTAACCAGTTGTGTATGCAAGACTATGGAGAGGATGATTAACGATCGCTTGGTTTGGTTTTTGGAGACTAATGAGTTGATAAGCGACATTCAATGTGGATTTCGAAAGAATCGCAGTACTGTTGATCACCTTGTTCGTCTAGAATGCTTTATTAAGAACGGTATCGTTAATCGTGACCATGTCGTATCTGTCTTTTTTGATCTGGAAAAGGCATATGACACTACTTGGAAATATGGCATTATGAAAGATATGCATGGATTTGGACTTAGAGGTCGGCTTCCTGACTTTATTCGTAAATTCTTAGACCATCGTCACTTCCAAGTTCAGGTTGGGGCTACCCTATCTGACTACTTTGAACAAGACCAGGGGGTTCCTCAAGGCAGCATTTTATCAGTTACTCTCTTTATGCAGACTATTGAGAGACAGCTGCAGATTTGCCTTAACAAAGTCCATGCCTGGGCACTGGAGAACGGATTTAAGTTCTCCAAGTGGAAGACTAACTGCGTACACTTTTGTCGGAAGTACTTCCCCCATGAAGACCCCAAGGTATTTTTAGATGGATCCCCCATCAAGGTTGTGCCAGAGGCAAAATTCCTCGGGGTGATCTTCGATAAGCACCTTACATTTAAATCTCACATTAATTATCTTAGAGCCAGATGCCTAAAGGCGCTTGATATTTTGAAGGTTGTCTCTAGTGCTCGATGTGGAGGGGATCATAAAACCCTACTTCAGCTCTATCGAGCACTGATTGGTTCTAAGCTAGACTATGCCTGCAGTGTTTATGGAGGTGCGTCACGCTCCCAGTTGCAGAAACTCAATACTGTACATCACCAGGCCCTACGGTTGTGCTTAGGTGCTTTCCGTACCTCTCCTGTGGAGAGTCTGTATGTTGAAGCAAACGAGCCTCCCCTGGAGCTTCGAAGAACTAAACTATCCTTACAGTATATCACCAAGCTTAGAGCCAATCCATCCAACCCAGCCTTTGATTGTGTCTTCCATCCGGAATTTGTAGACTTATATGCTCAGAAGCCATCCATTGTTCCTCCACTGGGTGTCCGCATCCAGGAACATGTGCAAGCAGCTGGACTTGGGCTGGATACTATCACCCCCATACGCATCCAGGAAGATCCACCGTGGTTATGTCCTGAGCCTCAGGTTGATACCTCGCTCTCCTCCCTGAAGAAATGTTCCACCAACCCTTTAGTATACCAGCAGGAGTTTAGTAATATGTGTTCAAAGTATCCATTTTATCACCGCATATTCACTGACGATTCCAAGAATGATGATGGCGTGGCTTCTGCCGCTGTCCTTGGACCCAGAACCGTTTCAACTCGGTTTCCAAATTCCTGTTCTGTATTTACTGCGGAAGCCAAGGCAATTTTGTGCGCACTTCGGTCCATTCCAGAGCTAGGAGGTAGCAGATTTCTCATCTGCTCTGAGTCCCTTTCCTGCCTCCAGGCAATTCAGGCTAGTTCGCCTGTACATCCAGACATTCTGTCTATCAGGGAGATGTTTAAACGACTTAATGAAGATTTTGTCATTGTCTTTTGTTGGGTGCCCGGGCATATGGGTATCCCTGGGAATACTGCTGTTGATGAAGCCGCGAAGGCGGCTTTGCATTCCGTTACTACCCAAACTGACGTTCCATATTCGGACTTGCGTTCACTTATTTGCTCCTATATCAAGCGCTTGTTTCAGGCTCAATGGGATGGCCAGACAACCAACAAACTGCATGATATTCGTCAGTTTGTTGGTCCAGCGCCTTCCCTTTCACGGCATCGTCTCCGCTCTTGCATTTTGAGGAGGTGTTGTATCGGTCACACACGTGCTACGCATGGGTATTTGTTAAAAGGAGAAGATGCTCCTCATTGCTTTGCTTGCATTGCTTCACAGTCAAGCACATATTGCTTGACTGTGGCGACTTTGCTCCTGTACGAGATTCCTTTTATCACGTGAGCTCTCTTTCAGAACTTTTCAATTCTGTAGAAAGTGATACTATTTTTGACTTTCTCTCTGCCATTGGTATGGCAGGAAAGCTGTAATTTTAAACTACCGTCTGTGTTTGTTATGTGACTTCTGGTGTCCTTTTTGACTGAATAGTAAATGAATTATCCGTAGTAGATCGACTATTTGACGTTTTATTGTCGCGATAAAACTGAGATATTGTTGAAAGAGACGTTAAAACTTTCGCTCACTCACTCACTCTGACTGCCATGCACTGTACCTATTGAGGTTATGTAGCCTCCTTCTGACTGTCATGTACCGTACCTATTGAGGTTATGTAGCCTCCTCCTGACTGTCATGTACTGTATCTATTGAGATTATGTAGCGTCCTCCTTACTGTCATGTACTGTACCTGTTGAGGTTATGTAGCTTCCTCCTGACTGTCATGTACCATACCTATTGAGGTCATGTAGCCGCCTTTTGACTGCCATGTACCGTACCTATTGAGGTTATGTAGCGTCCTTCTGACTGTCATGTACCGTACCTATTGAGGTTATGTAGCCTCCTTCTGACTGCCATGTACTGTACCTATTGAGGTTATGTAGCGTCCTTCTGACTGCCATGTACTGTACCTATTGGGGTTATGTAGCCTCCTTCTGACTGCCATGTACAGTACCTATTGAGGTTATGTAGCTTCCTTCTGACTGCCATGTACCGTACCTATTGAGGTTATGTAGCTTCCTCCTGACTGTCATGTACCGTACCTGTTGAGGGTATGTAGCCTCCTTCTGACTGCCATGTACTGTACCTATTGAGGTTATGTGGCTTCCTCCTGACTGTCATGTACCATACCTATTGAGGTTATGTAGCGTCCTTCTGACTGCCATGTACCATACCTATTGAGGTTATGTAGCTTCCTTCTGACTGCCATGTACCATACCTATTGAGGTTATGTAGCTTCCTCCTGACTGTCATGTACCATACCTATTGAGGTTATGTAGCTCCCTCCTGACTGTCATGTACCGTACCTATTGAGGTTATGTAGCCTCCTTCTGACTGCCATGTACTGTACCTGTTGAGGTTATGTAGCCTCCTCCTGACTGTCATGTACCGTACCTATTGAGGTTATGTAGCCTTCTCCTGACTGTCATGTACTGTGCCTATTGAGGTTATGTAGCCTCCTTCTGACTGTCATGTACCGTACCTATTGTGGTTATGTAGCCTCCTCCTGACTGTCATGTACCGTACCTATTGAGGCTATGTAGCCTCCTCCTGACTGTCATGTACAGTACCTATTGAGGTTATGTAGCCTCCTCCTGACTGCCATGTACTGTACCTATTGAGGTTATGTAGCTTCCTCCTGACTGTCATGTACCATACCTATTGAGGTTATGTAGCCTCCTCCTGACTGCCATGTACTGTACTTGTTGAGGTTATGTAGCCTCCTTCTGACTGCCATGTACTGTACCTATTGAGGTTATGTAGCGTCCTCCTGACTGTCATGTACCATACCTATTGAGGTTATGTAGCGTCCTTCTGACTGCCATGTACCATACCTATTGAGGTTATGTAGCTTCCTTCTGACTGCCATGTACTGTACTTGTTGAGGTTAAGTAGCGTCCTTCTGACTACCATGTACCGTACCTATTGAGGTTATGTAGCTTCCTTCTGACTGCCATGTACCGTACCTATGGAGATTATGTAGTGTCCTCCTTACTGTCATGTACAGTACCTATTGAGGTTATGTAGCTTCCTCCTGACTGTCATGTACCGTACCTATTGAGGTTATGTAGCCTCCTTCTGACTGCCATGTACCGTACCTATTGAGGTTATGTAGCTTCCTCCTGACTGTCATGTACCATACCTATTGAGGTTATGTAGCGTCCTTCTGACTGCCATGTACCGTACCTATTGAGGTTATGTGGCTTCCTCCTGACTGTCATGTACCATACCTATTGAGGTTATGTAGCGTCCTTCTGACTGCCATGTACCATACCTATTGAGGTTATGTAGCTTCCTTCTGACTGCCATGTACCATACCTATTGAGGTTATGTAGCTTCCTCCTGACTGTCATGTACCATACCTATTGAGGTCATGTAGCCTTCTTCTGACTGCCATGTACCGTACCTATTGAGGTTATGTAGCTCCCTCCTGACTGTCATGTACCGTACCTATTGAGGTTATGTAGCCTCCTTCTGACTGCCATGTACTGTACCTGTTGAGGTTATGTAGCCTCCTCCTGACTGTCATGTACCGTACCTATTGAGGTTATGTAGCCTTCTCCTGACTGTCATGTACTGTGCCTATTGAGGTTATGTAGCCTCCTTCTGACTGTCATGTACCGTACCTATTGTGGTTATGTAGCCTCCTCCTGACTGTCATGTACCGTACCTATTGAGGCTATGTAGCCTCCTCCTGACTGTCATGTACCATACCTATTGAGGTTATGTAGCCTCCTCCTGACTGCCATGTACTGTACCTATTGAGGTTATGTAGCTTCCTCCTGACTGTTGTGTACTGTACTTGTTGAGGTTATGTAGCCTCCTTCTGACTGCCATGTACTGTACCTATTGAGGTTATGTGGCTTCCTCCTGACTGTCATGTACCATACCTATTGAGGTTATGTAGCCTCCTTCTGACTGCCATGTACCATACCTATTGAGGTTATGTAGCTTCCTTCTGACTGCCATGTACTGTACTTGTTGAGGTTATGTAGCGTCCTTCTGACTACCATGTACCGTACCTATTGAGGTTATGTAGCTTCCTTCTGACTGCCATGTACCGTACCTATTGAGATTATGTAGTGTCCTCCTTACTGTCATGTACAGTACCTATTGAGGTTATGTAGCTTCCTCCTGACTGTCATGTACCGTACCTATTGAGGTCATGTGGCCTCCTTCTGACTGCCATGTACTGTACCTATTGAGGTTATGTGGCTTCCTCCTGACTGTCATGTACCATACCTATTGAGGTTATGTAGCTTCCTTCTGACTGCCATGTACCATACCTATTGAGGTTATGTAGCTTCCTTCTGACTGCCATGTACTGTACTTGTTGAGGTTATGTAGCGTCCTTCTGACTACCATGTACCGTACCTATTGAGGTTATGTAGCTTCCTTCTGACTGCCATGTACCGTACCTATTGAGATTATGTAGTGTCCTCCTTACTGTCATGTACAGTACCTATTGAGGTTATGTAGCTTCCTCCTGACTGTCATGTACCGTACCTATTGAGGTCATGTAGCCTCCTTCTGACTGCCATGTACCGTACCTATTGAGGTTATGTAGCTTCCTCCTGACTGTCATGTACCATACCTATTGAGGTTATGTAGCGTCCTTCTGACTGCCATGTACCATACCTATTGAGGTTATGTAGCGTCCTTCTGACTGCCATGTACCATACCTATTGAGGTTATGTAGCGTCCTTCTGACTGCCATGTACCGTACCTATTGAGGTTATGTAGCTTCCTTCTGACTGTCATGTACCGTACCTATTGAGGTTATGTAGCTTCCTTCTGACTGCCATGTACCGTACCTATTGAGGTTATGTAGCGTCCTTCTGACTGTCATGTACCGTACCTATTGAGGTTATGTAGCCTCCTTCTGACCGCCATGTACCGTATCTATTGAGGTTAATGTAGCGTCTTCTGACTGTCATGTACCGTACCTATTGAGGTTATGTAGTCTCCTCCTGACTGTCATGTACTGTACCTATTGAGGGTTATGTAGCCTCCTCCTGACTGTCATGTACTGTACCTATTGAGGTTATATAGCGTCCTTCTGACTGCCATGTACCGTACCTATTGAGGTTATGTAGCGTCCTTCTGACTGCCATGTACCGTACGTATTGAGGTCATGTAGCCTTCTTCTGACTGCCATGTACCGTACCTATTGAGGTTATGTAGCTTCCTTCTGACTGCCATGTACCGTACCTATTGAGGTTATGTAGCGTCCTTCTGACTGCCATGTACCGTACGTATTGAGGTTATGTAGCGTCCTCTGACTGCCATGTACCATACTTATTGAGGTTGTGTAGCTTCCTCCTGACTGTCATGTACCGTACCTATTGAGGTTAAGTGGTTTTGTCCAGATACACATTGAGATCATGGCTTCCTCCATTTGGGTTGCCGTCATATGAGTGACAAATTTTCAAAACACTAATGAGCAAAATAAAAAGTTAATAATTCTTGAAGAATTTGTTTGTAGTGTCCATCTCTTGTCTGAATGAATTTCTGTATGTTGGAAAATTCTTGAGTTAGGTGCCACGTTTTAAAGAAAACACATGTATGCCTTGAAAGATTTGAAAATATGCAAATTTCCGAGTTTCATTTCTACTCCTAATAGCCACAGCAAAAGCCGAAAGAAAAATTCCCCAGGGATCTTCTTGCTAGTGCCCTCTGTCAGCAGGATACAGAACTAAAATCTTTGGTAGAAGATTGGGACCATGCTGCTGTACGATTGGAGCATCATCAACAAGAACTTGTGAGTATTGGCCAATCACTGAGGACATGTCCAAAACGATAGCATGCAGTCAGCATGTGGAATATTACAAATAAAACTGATAATATAATGTGGTGTGGAACTGCCAAAATTTCAGCTTAAAGGTATTATAGATAAAAAAAAACTGTCATGGCCTTTCTGCACAAATTGAAACAAGTGCCAATAATTTTATTGTACTTTGAACTCAATTCAGGCTAGAATTTAAAGGGTTTCACATGTTGCAAACATGTAGGTTTGTATTATTGGTTTTTAACCAGTTATTGATTACGGTACCTCTGATTTGATAATATATGGATGTCTTGGTTTTGTTTTTTCAGAATTCCTGCTGTCAGAAAGTGGTGATGGAACCTACTAAAAAGTAAGTCCGATTCAGCATATTTGGTAACAGACTAAATTCTTTCAGCAGAGCATATAAACCTTTTCCATGCTATTTTGCAGATTAAGCAGTATTTTCCCGGGTGTTCAGGCCGCAATAAAGAAGAGGCAGCAAAGTCTACAGGTATGTTCTATTGTCATACAGTCATTATTTTGTGAAGAAGGTGAAAGTTATTGTTGGTTGAAGCTTTAAACATGATGATGCTGTGAACAGTGAATTGTAGAAGATCAATGTGTCAAAATGTTTTTTTGTTTTTTTTTTTAACTTATTGCATTATTAATACTTATGATAATGTTGTTGTTCAATGATGACATTTCTTTGATAGGAGTATAACAAATGCCAGGCCAAAATTGACAAATACCAAGAGCGAGAGAGAAACTGGGGGCAATGTGGTTAAGAGAGAGACAGTAAGTTCATTTACGAATTTATACTTCATTTTTTTAACATTTCTATGTAACATATGTTGCAACAGCTTTGTGAAAAGGGAGCCTATGGGAGAGCTTATAATTTGTCTGACTTTCAGCAAAAACTTTCTGCACTTTAGTCAACTGGACCAATCAGTTCAGACAGATGTCATAAAATATCTTAACGGTCATCTGATCTACGTTTTAATATTTAATATTCATTAATATTCAGAGTTTTCTCCTAAGAGACACACTAGTGATGTTTGGAGAGTAAAGAAAGAATGCCAAAGAAGAATTCCAGTGCCTATGGTTTTTAGTATTACACTCCATTGATTTTTTCAGAGTAAAAAAGTTTTACAAAATGCTAAAGAAGAATTTGAGACCCAGCACTCCACCCTAATGGAAGAGATGCCAAAGCTGTATGAGGCCAGGACAGATTACTTCCAGCCTAGTTTTGAGGCACTGGTGAGGTCACAGGTACTGTATCAAAGTCACAGGTGTGCTGGACAGGGCAGATTACTTCCAGCCTAGCTTTAAGGCCCTAGTAGGGGAACAGGTGCTGTATTAAAAGTCACAGGTGTGTGGGACAGGACAGATTACTTCCACCCTAACCTTGAGACATTAGTGAGGAAGCAGGCAGTGTATCATAGCCACAGGAGTTTTGTGACAGGGCAGATTACTTCCACCCTAACCTTGAAGCATTAGTGAGGAAGCAGGTACTGTATCATAGCCACAGGTGTTTGTGACAGGGCAGATTACTTCTACCCTAGCCTTGAGACATTAGTGAGGAAGCAGGTACTGTATCATAGCCATAGGTGTTTGTGACAGGGCAGATTACTTCCACCCAAGCCTTGAGACATTAGTAAGGAAGCAGGTACTGTATCATAGCCACAGGGGTTTGTGACAGGATAGATTATTTCAACCCAAGCCTTGAGGCATTAGTGAGGAAGCAGGTACTGTATCATAGCCACAGGTGTTTGTGACAGGGGAGATTACTTCCACCCTAACCTTGAGACATTAGTGAGGAAGCAGATACTGTATCATAGCCACAGGTGTTTGTGACAGGACAGATTACTTCCACCCTAACCTTGAGGCATTAGTGCGGAAGCAGGTACTGTATCATAGCCACAGGTGTTTGTGACAGGGGAGATTACTTCCACCCTAGCCTTGAGACATTAGTGAGGAACCAGGTACTGTATCATAGTCACAGGTGTTTGAGACAGGGGAGATTACTTCCACCCTAACCTTAAGGCATTAATGAGGAAGCAGGTACTGTATCATAGCCACAGGTGTTTGAGACAGGGAAGATTACTTCCACCCTAGCCATGAGACATTAGTGAGGAAGCAGGTACTGTATCATAGCCACAGGGGTTTGTGACAGGATAGATTACTTCCACGGAAGCCTTGAGGCATTAGTGAGGAAGCAGGTACTGTATCATAGCCACAGGGTTTGTGACAGGATAGATTACTTCCACCCTGACCTTGAGACATTAGTGAGGAAGCAGGTACTGTATCATAGCCAGAGGTGTTTGTGACAGGGCAGATTACTTCCACCCAAGCCTTGAGACATTAGTGAAGAAGCAGGTACTGTATCATAGCAGGTGTTTTATGATAGGGGAGATATCTTCCACCCTAGCCTTGAGATATTAGTCAGAAAGCAGGTACTGTATCATAGCCACAGGGGTTTGTGACAGGATAGATTACTTCCACCCTAGCCTTGAGACATTAGTGAGGAAGCAGGGAATGTATCATAGCCACAGGTGTTTGTGACAGGGCAGATTACTTCCACCCTAGCCTTGAAACATTAGTGAGGAATCAGGTACTGTATCATAGCCACAGGGGTTTGTGACAGGGTAGATTACTTCCACCCTAACCTAGAGGCATTAGTGAGGAAGCAGGTACTGTATTATAGCCACAGGTGTTAATGGAAATGCTGGTTCTTTATATAAGGTTCATTTAGTGAAAATTATTGGATTAGGTGTTCATCTGATAATATTTACTGTATCAGTTAGCACTGGTCAAGATGAAGGTTGGATGTAAATTGTAAAACCTGTAAACATACGGGTAGTCTTTACTGGTTGGTTAGCCAGACCTGATCCCTCATATTAAATCTTCAGGTTTCCTATCACGCAGAGGCTTTCAAGATATACAGTGAGCTCTCCCACCAAATGACGGACAAAGATGGCCTCTCAGATGAAGATTACAGCGCTGTGATGCAACAAAAACTGACAGACATCAAAGCCCTGTCAATCACTGTTGATTGAGAGATGGATGTGGCTTGTTTATTAATTGACAGTATTTGAACACCAACAAATCATGCTTCCACAACCAGCCTTTGCTGGAAAGAATCTTTCAAATTGATCCAATAATCCATGACGAGTCTCACTTTCATTTTATATTATAGGATGTGTTGCAGATATTGGGTATGGCTTAAAAGTGAGAATGGAATGCTGATCGTATGCAGTGTAAATGTTGTGATCACCGTGACCACTATGCCAGACTGTTTTTTATGTGTTAATCGCCATTGGTGCTAGTTACGTGAAACTTTGATACAAGCACGCCGAATAATGACATTGTGGTCATCAGCGTAGAACTTAGACTAATGATTGATTTCTGACTGGCTTTCAGTGACAGTGCTATAACACTTGACATTAGGCTATTGGAGACCAGTCCCTGTTCTACTCAGTTTTGTCTTCTGAACAATTCCTTGTGACATTTATACTGGGTTGCACTCAGGAGCAATGGAAACATTTCTAAAATGGTTGTGGTAGGAGAACAGTGAAATAAAAAGAACGTCCAAGTGCCATCAAAAAATATGGCTACTCTTTAACCCTCATCTACCAGTAATAATGTCAGTAAAAGTTAGTATTTAATTGGGCCACAAAGGCAAATCTGAAGTATAGTACTGTCAGCCCAATCAAATTTATCATTGCTCGGATAAACTATCTATGATTCATTGCACAGAGGTGGAATTTAGTTTTTGATTTCATGACGGCGTTTAGTTATAATGTTATATACATAGACACACGAAAACGACAACTGCCATGACAGCAACTCCATTTACATCATTTCTGCAAAATAGCATGGTGTCTCCCGCATTCATTATTATAAACGCTTGAGATTATTTTTAAATAGTACCATGGGCAGGCTCCAGAGGGTATGTGTGTATTAAAATTGTGACATTATGAATTTTTATGTTTATGTGACGTCAAAATATAATAGAATCTTTGTACTTGGTGGGTAAATGAACGATACTCGTGAACATCGCAATTTATAACAAGTTATAACAAATTATAATGGTTATAAGATCGCAGGTAGATTATTAATATAATGTGTAAACCCACGAGTGAGAAAAACCTGCTGTGTTTTGATTTGTTTTTTCTTCGCCTGATGATTTTCGCAGTCTACTGGATAGGCTACGATACCTCGGGAAGAATTGTACTGCAATGAATGGAATTTAATGAAATTGATGTGTCAAGGTTATTGCATCAAACGCCTTCACTCTTAAGTTTTTAAAGTTTTACGAGACAGTATCATTCTCTTGAAAGTAAATATTGACAGAGTGTCCGGAAACTGCTGAGTGTCCAGAAACTGCTGTCGACTTACTATTGACCCTGGGCTAAAGCCCACGTTGGATATATGAACAGTTGCAATGAAGGGGCAGCTGGCAGAGATACATATCTTGATTAGAGCAAAACAGTTTTCTTAAAACGTTCTGCTTTCCCTTTGAACTGGGACTACTATATATACAATTGTCTTAGGTTTTAAGCCCTCAATGTGACGGTTACGTATTACTGTACACGCTGAAAGCTGTGAAGATTACGGATATGGGTACGTGCGTAATTGTGTGAAACATAATCGGCGTGAAACTGAAAAGCATTCAAGTAAAATCCTGGAGACAAACGAATACACTTATGACTTTCCGTGTATTTTTATAGTCCTTTTTTAAGTGATTTTGAAAGGAAGTCTGACACACTAAACCGCTCAGGTTGGCCTGAGTAAACCAGATCCGACTGAGTCTTGCATTCTTGAGTTTTCAATGTAATAAACGTAGCCACGTACTTTGAAACTATACTTTTTACAGAGTGTAACAGGGAAAATGCCAGAAAACAGGCCTGGGGCCCAGAGTATTTAATGTTGGTGGCTGGTATACATATTAGAGGCCTCTTTCACACAGCTGTCACGACGTCGCAAATTTCGAGCTCCGACGTCGCTGGACTATGTGAGATTGCATGCCATTAGCAGCGAGTCGGGCCATAGTACAAAGTTCTCAAGGTTCCACTCGGGATTGTATCTGGCACAACAGAAAAATTTCACTAAAACTGTACAACTAATGTTTGGCATACATTGAATCCACAAGTTATCCGATTTCAAAAGATGTCACAACTTGCTAGTCAAACCCCCTTCTAGCAAATAGTCTACCGGTTGAAAATTTTGAATTAAGAAGTCAAACTGACGCCCGTCCTGTTTTATGCTCGAAACTCGGGCAAGGTATACACAGTGCCGGCTGTTTGAAAGATCAACTGTTAACTATGAAATCCAATGACTACAGTTAAGGATCCCTCTCTAATATTTGACGGTAAAAGAAAAACAAAAATAAATTCCCGAATAAAAATCTCGTTGGAAAAAATTTCGAACCTCTTTGCCTCAATCTTGCTCGAACTAGGCAACAGCTTGATTTCGAAACTTGGAGCACGTTGGTTTGACATGTTCGATTCAAAATTGTAAGCAGCTGAATTACTGCGAAAAGGAGTGACAGGACGACTAGGCTAATTAGTCCCTTGATAGTTGAGTTTGTGACTGTAAACAAGTGCTTAAGGATCTTGTCTCAGTGCATGTCATCATGCCTGAAAAACGTTTTCACGACCATGCAACAATAAAGAACAAAAACACGCAAAGTAAACTTTATCTTTAAAATTGTAAAACAACAATTATACAAAGACGAATTTCTTGTCCAAAAAATAAACCATATTTGTTAATTAAAATCTGCACCTTTTATCAATACAGGTTTTGGTGGAAAAGTATTAAGAAACGTCGGAAAAACCCTAACATTTCTGCATGGTTCTGTGTGCTAACTTTTGTCAAGTAGTTTGTTAGAAGTGGACCTAAAAGTCATTGAAAAAATTAATATCCACACGTTTGTCCATAAAAACAATGTTCCGCCATCCGGATTCGCCCTTAATCCTGAATTTCATCCGAATCCTAAAGAAGGCCGTCTCACAAATTTCTTCGTGGCAGATCTGAAATGTATTTTGCGATGCCGTTTGAGGTTACTAGATTGGCTGAAGGCTTTCTTGCATATCGCGCATGTGTACGGTTTCTCCCCTGTGTGTAGGCGGGAATGTTTCTGCCACGATGAATAGTTCGAGAAAGCCCTACCACAGTCATGGCAAGGGTAAGGTTTTTCGCCTGTATGGGTCCGTATGTGGGTGGTTAGCGACGGCCTGTGGGCAAACCGCCTGTCACAGTGTGGACATTCGTAAGGCCGTTCTCCAGAATGGATCCTCATATGCACGTTCTTACTGGCTCTGCAAGTGAAACGTTCCCCGCAAATGGTGCAAATGTGTTCTACCCGTTTTCTCCGACGTTTCTGCTTCTGTTGACGCCCCGCGCCAGCGTCACTGACATCTCTTGTCGTCGATCGCTCATCCTTGTTTCGCTTTGCATCAGTGTCCAACAAATCCGACTGAGGCTCAACTGTCGTAGTGTTCTTTCTATCAAGACTGTTTATAATGTCGTCCAAATGTTGGTCAATGAAGATAAGCTCCTCTAAATCTTTATCAGCGAAAACGGTCCCACTTAAATTGAGGGAAACAGATTCGTTCACGTTTTGATGGCGAGAATTCCCAACTTTCTCGTCTTCCAGTAGGTTCATTGCGATTTTGGAGTCTTTCATCAATGGCACTGCGAGATGGCCTTTCCCGGCTCTCTGTAATTCCCTCTCTAGCATTATTTGACTCATCGTATCCCTGGCAGCGGCAGAAATGTTCGGTTTAGATAAGTACTCAGACTTACCAAAGTTCTCTTGGTCTGCATTGTTCGTTGGGGTTTGCCTGGAACAAGAGCTTTCTTTGTGAACATATTTGAGGTGATGGCTTTGCCATGGTTTCTCACTAGTCTCGTAACCTGTTGCTGTTTTGGCACCGGGAAACAAATACCCTTCTCTGCACTGTCTTAAGCTTGATCTTTTGTCCTCCATTATCATTTTTCTTACATTTTCAGCATTTAAGACTTCTTTACCATGGACAATTTTTGTTGGGTTCTGCGTTCTCGACTCTGCGCCAAAGATTGGTGACTCTGTTCTTTGCGTCGTGCATTCCAAATTCTGATTACCATGTCCCAAAGAACTCGGAACCGTAATTTCTTTTTGTTGTGATTGTGGAATCAGATGAGATGCAGGCGAAGACTGCAATGAAGGTTGATGGAAGAGAAGGTACGGAAGCTGATGTTGATGTTGGTAGTTTTGATTGCGTGAAGTATCGTTGCGCCTCGGCATCCCCCAAGGCTGCTGGGAATATCTGGCCATTCCATAATGCTGATACATATAGTGGCACATCCATGGGTTCCGAGCTTCTCTTGCTAAGTTGTACCATTGGTACTGTTGGTGCAATGCGGCGTATCTTGCTTGGTACTCATTAAGTCCTTTAGCTGTATACGGATCATGCATCGCAGCCTGGTGGTAAGCTTGGTATTTCATGGCATCTGAAGTAGTATACGACCGGTACCAGTTAATCGCTGAATCACCTGTACCCTGGTAGTGAGCCATGGTGATGTTATTGCTTCTGTTTCAATCTGAAAAGATGAATATACAAATATGTTATTGACAATATATTTATTTGTGTCGTTGGTGCTTAGCACAACACTCGAGAATTTTTCACTTATGCGATGGCGGTCAGTTTAACTGGTGGAGGAAAACGGAGTGTGCGAGTAACCCATCTTTGTCACGTGAGCAAACGAACTTTCCCCCCATGTGACACACAAATATGCGCAGCATATCGGTGTCAGGATCAAACCGAATGCTTAACCATATACACCGATACACACATCGATTATCCTACGGTAGTGAAGGGACCATGCTGACTCATGCTGGCCCAGACGGTTTAAGCTCAGTGGCCGGTTTCATGAACCTCATTTAGCTAAGTAAGCCCTTAACTACCATGGTAACGTATGTTGTACAGATATAAAGTGCACTTAGATAAGGGTAACTTAACACTAAGTAAGCTTCATGAAACCGGGCATTGTTTCGCAAGCATGTCTGAGCCCTTTCACCATCAAGGTCGCGATAATATATATATATATATATATATATATATATATATATATATATAAACATATTTATTTGAATGGCTTTTTTTATACTTGTATATTCTTATTCAAGAATATTTAACTTATACGACAGCGGCCAGAATAATGGTGCGTGCATGGGAGGAAACGAGGAGTCAGGGAGAAAATTCATCAGTACGCTGTCAGATATGATGAAATAAATATTCTATTTATTTATTTATTTATTTATTTATTTGGTGTTTTACGCCGTACTCTAGAATATTTCACTTATACGACGGCGGCAAGTATTATGGTGAATATAATAAGTATACTAGCATTAAAGGATGATATCATAACAATCGAATTAAATGTTGCTATATAGGCATTTGTTTAAACTTCTTAACAACAATTAAATATTGCAGTGGACAAATCAATGCTCGGTTTCAACACATTTCAAGGAAACAACAAATGGTTGAATTACTTTAAACGAAAAATTATATAGTATTTAAGGTACTCACGTACCTGTAATCGTTAGTATGTAGGTATTCTTCTTTTTTTCCGTCGTACTTAAACAACTTTTCAGTCGTGTGACGACGAGGAGGCATTAGGTATGAGTGTGCATATACTGCGTTTTCTTCGGGCATTAGATCAAGTGTCAGCTATACATCGGTGCAGCTAGTCCTTATCCGGGCAGTTTAGTATACGATTAGCCTCATTCCCCAACCTCTACGCATGTGAAAGTGCAACCTTCAGTGAAATTTTTGGTACATTTGTATAAAACTACATTGGTTGGATTGGTCAGTTACAGGGCCTCACAAAAAGTATGATTTTAACAGTCTGCAAAGAAGAATGTCCAAAACAGGACAATGGTGTGGAAAGCTGCATATATTCAACATTTTCAGTAAACCCTACGATTTCTACCCATACGTGTACACGTGAATGTGTCAGGGGAACTTGGTTTAGATGCACAGCAGGAAATTTACTCAAATAATTTATCCTTCACGCATGTGAAAGAGCAACCTTCAGTGAAATTTTTGTACATTTGTATAAAACTACATTGGTTAGATTGGTCAGTCACAGGGCCTCACAAAAGTATAATTTTAAGAGTCTACAAAGAAGAATGTCCAGAACAGGACAGGGGTGTGGAAAGCTGCATATATTCAACATTTTCAGTAAACCCTACGATTTCTACCCATACGTGTACACGTGAATGTGTCAGGGGAACTTGGTTTAGATGAATATCAGGTAAGTTACCCAAATAATTTATCCTTATAATTATTACATGTGTGTACAGAGTTTAAAGCTGCATCAGTGATATACTAGGCCGAAATGAATACTCAGGACTACCAATTTTTAGCAATGTTCTGCGTAGTAGGGTTATTTATTTATTTATTTATTTGTTTATTTATTTATTTATTTATTTATTTTTTTGATTGGTGTACTCGAGAATATTTAACTTACACGACAGCAGCCAGTATTGTGGTGGGAAGAAATCCGGCAGAGCCCCAGGGGAAACCAACGGAAGAGTTATGAGGAACAATAATTAATTAGGTGCTTTACAGAGATGCCTGGTTCAGTGCAATACAAGTCTACGCTACGTGTGGGTAAACTGAATTAAAATCGCAGGAAAAGCATAATTGACAGGCACACTCAGAATTTAAAAAACGACAAAATTATGTAAAACACAAAGAAAACAAAAAAATAACAGAAAAAAAAATTGACAAACAGAAGTCCGAACTAATAGGAAATACCGCAGACCAGGTAGTCAACAGGTCTATTTTGTATACTTGTAAGTATCACCCCAAGCGTCAAAGCCAGCGCAATACTATTTTGAATCTCAATGTTAACCTCTCCAATTTTCTGCCCTAAAAAAGATTATTTCCATCAAATGATTAAATAACCTGACAATCCTTTGTCCCAGTAAAAATTTCTGTTCCTTATTCTCAACTATATGGTGAGACAGGAGATAAACAAGAATTGACATAGTCATGTCTAATGATACTTTGATTGACCGACTGATTGACTGACTGACCGACTGATTGACTGATAGATGAATCTTACATGGCTTTATGCATGTGCCCTTATAAAATAATCTTTATAGTGATCGTTATAACACAACCAAAATGCGAATTCCCAAGGAAACCAAAATGCGAATTCCAAAGGAAACTAAAATGCCTCAGTTATTGAGCAAAATCCATGTGCTAATCATATCTGCCTTGTGTGTTGAAAACATACTTTTCGTCTTGCATGAAGGACTATTTAGCCTGACCCCATAGTGAATACGTCAGAGCAGAAAAAGCATGCAATTATTCACAGAAAACAGAGATCGGAATTCCCTCAAATAGCGTTACTAATTAATATAGAATCACATGTACTCACAATACTGGCCTAAGCTTTGCTTTGTACAGAACACGATAAGACAACCATCTCTGTTGCTTCCTGGCTTGTTCTACTTCACAGCACATGTCACCTGCGCAACCGTCTGCGCTTGTGACGTGGATTAAGTGCTAAAGTAACTGGGCAGTCACATGCAACTTCAGCCGGGAGCTGCCTGATGTGAGAACAGGGGCAGCAACTCTGTAAGGCTTATTTTATGCAACACCACACAGACCTGCCTAAGTTACCTCCAAGGTTAAGTTCAGCTGGAAAAACGCACATAAATTTCTGGGGTTGTCCTACCCCATCTATATTGGCACAGAACAGTATGTGCGATAAAGAATGTTTTACCTGCGAAAACCTTATCAATACACATACACGAGTTTTTCCTCTGTTGTAGCGAAAGTATACAGTTTAAATATTCACTGCATTGTTCAGGGTCGGTTATCTCCCTTGGGCAATGAGATCGCTACACTCAAGGAATTAATCCGGTAATTTCAACGGAAACTCTTTTGTCTGAGTGATGCTAGAATGTATTATGTTATTATAACACAATATTATGTTATATTCAACATAATATCCTGCTAGTCTAATAAAATCTTTATGTTATATTTAACAGAACAACTTGCTACAATAACAGAATCCATTCCAGCATCACCCAGACAACAGACTTTCTGTTAAATTAACATATTAATTTCTTGGCCTGTACTGAAGACAACATGAACTGTATTAAAGTTATAATAAATTTATTTATTTATCTGGTGTTTTACCATATATTTTACTTATACGATGGGGGCCGGGCACAACACAAGGGAAACACATGGCCATCCAAGGATTAAAAAGGATGAAATCCTTTGATGTGTGTTTTGGCCTAAACTTTATTGAAAACAATGTCCTCTAAACAATTAAGAACAGAAAGATCTCTTGATGAGGCATAATTTCTTTCAAGGCTCTGTAAAAGCACTGGATGGGGGTTTGGAGGTAACTCATCTTGTTGTATATGTTCTTTCTTCTTGCCCAGTGGTCTAATATCCTGGAATAGTACTTAATACAAAAATTGTCTGTGCAAATTCCGGGATTCAGAACGAGACAAGGGTCATCCTGGGATAAAAGTCGTATATCTAGAACGCACCACAGGTGCGGGGTACGTAAAAACCTTACACAGGGCACAAAATAACAGTTGTTGTATAACTGAACAACTCACAACTTACAAAAATTTTAACCGTGTAGGTACTGTTTTTATGACTTTTTTTTTTTTAAGGTGTGCGTAACTGTTTGTTTTATACTTCTTATAACAGTACATCCTTCTTCGGAGAAAGTGAACATGTTCTGCTTCTTTTCGTGAAGACAAGATACATGCCGCTGGCTGAATGCTTCTCCATGAGAGCCGTTGTATGTTTAACTGTGTGTTTGAATGGAATTTAGGGTTACTTTCAAAATTATTTCGATCTTATCAAAATGTGTCTCGTTGTAGCAGGCCGGACCCAATGCCGACACATTTATAGAGCTGCCTCACTGCAACGCCATGCCGAAGACAAAACACACACCACACTCCACCCAATCACAATATACAGCATCACACCAACCGACCATTACTTTGTCCAATCTTCGAATGCTGAGGGCCAAGCCAGACGGCACCAGATGTTGAAGTGTTTCATGTGGAGTCCATCCAGGATTGAACCTCGAATATACCGTTTAAGAGGAAGGCGGAACAGATGCCCATCGTTTAAGTATATAAGACTAGCACAGGACTACGCAGTTCTAAACCCCATAATGGAGTATGGGTTAACATATAAATTGTCCCTGTTTGATTTTAAACATCTTTAAAATTTAATTTTTGGTAACAATGTTAGAAGGGCCTGGTCAATTCGACCAAACCAACTTTGGTACAGATGCGTCCGACCAAATAATGGGTCGAAAAAAGGGTCGAAATGATCAGGTATCTTAGGGTCAGATTTTCTTTGGTCGCCAGAATAGGGTCAAAGTATCCATTAATAGATTGGCCCAAGGAATAAATACAATTTTGTTTATAATCTTTGCCATGACCCTATTTTGGTGACAAAAAAATGCAACCACAGAAAATGCGAACTCATTTGTTTTGGTTGCTTTGCCCAAAAGTAATGGTTACTTTGACCCTATTATACTGACCATTAAAATCCGACCATAATGGCTCTGATCATTTGGACCTTTCTTTTAATGGTTACATTGACTCTGTTTGGGTGATCAAATAAAATCTGACCCTAAGATATCTGTTCATTTCGACACTTTAATGTTTGGTCGCCCCATTATTTTGGTCAAACTTGTCTGTATCAAAATTTGTATGTTCGAATTGACCAGATCCTTCTAACAGTGTACAAATGAAATAAATCATAGTATGCATTTTATTTCCAGTGCAGTTGGGTGCACCGGCTGTAATATCTAAACTGGCATTTGTGACGCACAATGTCAGCTTACTACATGTACCTGGCACCAAAAAACAATCTGTTAAATTTAACAGAAGTTTGGTGTCTGAGTGAGTGTATGTATTCTGTAGCGGATGGCTCTGTTAAATAGTGCACATCACATATCATATTAATTCAACACAAAGATTGTAACAATATGATATTATGTTGAGTATGACACAGTATTATGTAATGATGACAGAATACAATCTAGCATCACTCACACAACAGATTTTTGGTTAAAATAATAAGATTATATTTTGAACGTACAGGCCTACATGTATATTCATCTACTGGTAACTTTCCAATAGGGAATTCCCCTATATGCCAGGACTTGCCCAGACTTGTTTCGCTTACAGCCTAGATCAGAACAGTAATACAAACAAATCCAGGTTAACAGGAGATTATCTGCACAAATACAGATTGCTTGGGAAAGCTAGATAGGTCTGTAAACTGAGCGATATGTCCTCTCTTGTTAACTGTCCTTCGTGACCTAGATTGTGGATGAATGAAAGTTGGCCCGGTCTGACCTAGTTGTTATTACCTTATAAGGCACACCGAGCCTCCCGTCGTAGTTTGATTGGCTCAAAGTTATGACGCTTCATGTGCGAGTTGTTGGCGGTTGGGGATCATGACAGGACATGTTCAGACAAGTTGAACAAGTGGTTAGATCCTAACGCCGCTCGGCATTGTTTCCTTTATGTTACCGCTTCATAAAAGCACAGCGTGAGATAGTGTCATTCATTAATCCATGGAAGGTAGGTCTAATTTGATAATCCTTACTTTTTGTAACCCAAGACAACGGTTTTTTTTTTCTCCACAACTCTGGACAATTTCTACGCTATGCTTTTTTGGCTTAATAACACGTCTGTATAAGAGGACAAGTAAGAGTTTCTATAAATAGCTCCGTGTTGTGGAGTCTGGGTGGGTGAAGCTGATTCAATCACGATGTTAAACATCTTCTCGGATTTTTGCCATGGCAACACCACCCCACGTCAAGGAGGATAGCTGTTCCCTGGAACCTTGCTCAAGTCACTTTTGACAAAAGTTCAGCATAGGGCGGTTTGTGTTCCGCCTGTTTTATTGAATGGATTTCACAATTCACAACTGCACTGCCTGAAGTTCGCAAGTAGAAAAAGTTTGTAGCTTTTATTCTAAGTCATCAAGTGCGTTAAATCTGCACGAATGGCGTTAATAATATAGGTATTACAATCGGCTATTGTGCGGCAAGTTGTGATTAGCACGTGATACCTTATTACATTATTAGGCGTATTCGACCCATTCAGGCGTGTAATGTATTACCGAATCGACCACGTGTGGTATATTACTGACTCCATTAAGTGGTGTAATATATTACTGAATCTAATTACACGTTTATACATGTACTGTTGTATATTACTGGCTTGGTAACGGCTTTACGTCAGGGAGTTAGTGGTTACCTGATTAGACAGGGTGGTTTCACCCAGAAAGTATGCGTTTACCACTTAAGCCATTGACCATTGTATATTCCACGAGGCCGTGTGTTCGGCTCCAACAACTGCTGAGTTGGCTGTACTTTTGGAAGTTGTTGATGTGTCTTGCGAGGTGGGATAATTTCTCAGGCCGTGCCTGATTTCATCGCCTTATTTACCTGACTGTCGCAATATTCTTGAGGAAGTCGACAGTTATCAAATTATCCAGTAAATAAATATGTACCGATTTAATGACGGATTTATACACGGAAACTCTTCAACTGACACCATTGGTTAACAAATTTAAGCATATATATGGTGAATGGGTTTTACTGCAAAATGTAAGATTAAATATCGTGAATACTCTTAAGAAAGCAGTAACCCTACTATACAATTAGAGCGAGATAAAGTGAGTTTCCCTTTTAAATCAGTCGCTCATGACGAAGTTATGCAGATGTTATCTTATAAGCTAAAAACAAACTCTTACACAATTAGTTTTCACACCAAGCTGAACCCACACACATTCCAATACGGCTATAAGCTATTTATGTGATATCCATGTAAGATACATTTACAAATTACGACACGCTTTTCCACCGTGCCATCGTGTTTGGGATCCTCTTAATCAATTTCATACCTTATTCGTCCATTCTTTTACGTAAATTCCCACATCTACATACATTATACCGCTGACTTTTTCTTCCATGCATTCACCTATTGCATACCGTACAAGTATGTCTTTATCGGATATACATTTTCTACACTGTAAACAAAGCAAGTAAATAAGCAAGTATATACAATTGATAACTTCTATATACCCACTTCGGACATCGACCAACTTGTCTTTCCTTTTATAATCTGACCACTGTTAAATAAATATAAAATAAAATAAGGTGCCATTTTAAGTAACGACTATATGCAGAGATATCCTTCGATATTCCTGAACGTTCTTCCACTCAGAACCCACACAAAGTCCAAAGTCACGTCTGCTCGATACGTCTTCATAAACTACGCTTAACACCGGTCTCCGTCGGTCCTAGAGACGCCCCCAGGCTTGTATTTATGCCTACAGCATGGGAATTACACCTAAAGCTTCCTGCGCGATTGTCAGAAATAGATGATGTTAATGATATAAACAATCCATCAACTATCTATCCACGTCAATGTTTCTTTTCCACTTGTTTTTCGTCCCAAGCGAATGTGTAGACACTTGCCTCCTATATTTGTTTTGTGTGTGCATATATACGACGGGATGTGAATTAATCGACAGTATCAACGGAAAGAGACTTTTGTGTAAGCTTAAGTCCAGACAGGGATCTGCCTCCCATGCACACAGACAGACGTGGACCAAGGAGCAGCTAAAAACGCTCGGTCAGAAACAGACGGACATTGCATGCATTGTATTCGCACCCTGGGTACAGTCACGAGTTCGAATCTGAACACCTCCTGTCTGTCAATGATTGGGTGGTAAGTTTGAGTGACAATCTCAATTCTCCGTTTAACCCTCTCTGTGTATACAGTAAATGACATGCCATGGAGTTTTTATCCATGGCTAAGTTGTACATTTTTGCCTGACTGAGAGTTCTGTTGATCTTGGAAAAGAGTTTTGAGGTTTCTTTGGCTGGTAAAATAATATTCTGTACTGGAAAAATGTAGGTACCAGAAGCAAAACTAATAGATTATTATCTTTTTTGAGTATATATTTAATGTGCAAATATTGTGTTTACCGTACAAAGTTTGGCACGAATAACAGTCTCACTATAAGGAAACTGTGCTTGTGTGCACACAGGTATAGGCCTATATAGCAGCAATACGCGTTTGTTTGTTTGTTTCGACTGCACGTGTACACGACATCGAATGGCAGTTTTAAGAATATTTCATTTATTTGCAAAGAAATGACGTACATACGAGTTTGAATACTATAAAGTTTCCAGTAATCATATACTACTTCAATACTGCAGTTTCCTGTTGAAAGACCTACCACAGAACTGTTTTATATACATCAATCGATCTCAATTTTATCGAATCGGCGGGTAAGTTTTTACACAGAAACAAGTCATTCGTTGGTCAGCATAATTTAGAGTCTATTCCATGGCTCGGGATTTAAGGGACAGCACTGGACGTCACAGTAAACAGAAGTGTAGTTACATGTGGCATTATGTCTGTTGTTTTCGGCTTCAGTGGTACTTCAATGAGAGGAGATACTCGCTGCAATGAGATCACATGAACATTTGCCTTATGTTATTCTATGTGATGCTTAAAAATATTTCTCACATAATATACCACTGTGGTCAGAAAACTGGACAGAGCCATATATATATGGAAGCCGTCAGATGTCTAACAAACATCCTGACGTAAAGCTACAGTCGGTCAATAGGGATCAGGCGATCCCATTGGTCAACGGCCAGCTGTTAGCGAGCATAAACTGAATGAATAATCATGGCTTAACGCCACCTATGGCCTTCGATGTGAAAAAGAGAACATCTGAAACCAAACGAAAATTGATGGTCATATTTAAAGCAAGCTATAAAAACAACAACTTAAAAGTTAAAATTCACGTCCAAAAATTTCTTCAGTTAAAATTCATGTCGAAAACCATAATTAAAACAGTTATTACATTTTATGATACTTACCAGTGGATCACGGACTTAGAAAGTGAGGCCCCATCAGAATAACGTAATAATTAAGAAAGAAAGTTATATTAGGTACGCCAGGCCTTGACAGCCGTCATTCCTGCTTGTATACACTTGCATGCACGGGCCAATGTCTATAGAGTCAGTTTATGTAAGGACCTAGCAGAAACTTTTACACAATACAGGCCTATTGATTACTGAATATGAATTTGATGTTTTTCTCGTTGAATGTTGAAGCTAGCAGGCAGCTCTCTTCTTCTTTTGCCATGGCTCGTATGTATATGTGCTCATCGTTCATCATTTGCACGCAAGTCTTGTGTCCACTTGTTTACAGGCATGCACACGCAATGACCGGAAATATATACCCATATGAAGCTCTTCATAAGGAATTCCAGTGTGATGAGGATGTTATTGGATATAAACAACCACTAAGAAACAGTAGTAGTGCAAAGTTCCTCAGATGGTTTAATAAAATTCTCGACGGCTTTCTGAAGTACTGCAGAGATTACTGATAAAAGGCAGATACTGACAAGCAGCTATGTAGGTTTGTATCCACTGGTGTGGAATTTTGGTCCTAAATGTAAATTATGATGCATATTATTATCTGTGAAACATTTTAAATTTCGTGTCTCACAGTTATATATGCTATGTACAAAGTTTAAATTACATTATAATCCGATTAGTTAATTTGATATGTGAAGACATTCGCCCGTGTTTGGATGAAGAAAACGTGACCAAGTCGGCGGGATAACCTGACCATTTCTAGACTGTAAGTCGACATAAGCTCAAACCAGGAGCAGTATAATGGTCTACAGTGAACAACGTTTATTCGGTCGCTATTGGAGGAATTCGCGCCTACTGCAGCATTTATAAGGGCATGTTATTCATGCCATGGCGTCGATATATGCCACAAGTATTTATTTTAGAGAATAGTTTATCGTTTAAAGTTATAAGATTGTGCAACGTGCATATGCAGCGCTCTTAATTCCCGAATTCCGCATTACCCGGGGTTCGATATATAGGCTAGGGCTCTATCAAACTGTTTTTCATCGGTTAGGTGCTTACTACTCTCTACAACACACTATATAAGTTCCAGCAAACGAAGGCTACAAATATCTGCCAGAGGAGACTAGATGCTTACATGCATGAACAGTCGAGCCACAATTAACCAATGAGGTCGGGCGTTCAAACCCAAGTGGTATTTTGTGAAGGTATAGTGCACCGTTTCCTCCACACACAGATATTAATTGTTGAACACTGCTGAGTTCAACATTTCAAACATTATGCATGTATGTCTAAATGCAATGTTTTCAATGTCCCTGAATTGTTTCATGGTTCGATGATATGCCCTCGCGATATGGCTGAAATACTTTCAATGTGATCTCATTTTGTTTTATAATTTAATCATTCTGATGGCTCAGTCTTCCCCTCAATGCAATCTGTCGGTGTTTTTTGTTACCTGCATTGGATTACTACACGTCTTTGGGGTCTCAGGCAGGATAGCTGTCCCCAGCTGTACCGGTTACCTCCTCCACTGAATCTGCAAGAGTGGGGTATGGGAGATATTCTGTTTTTGTGAATATTTCTGCGTTCACCCAGTGAAAATTTCCGATTGTAAAGATGGCTGTTTGTTCTGTACTTATATTTCTAACCTTTCCAGGCCTGTGCTAAATTATTCTTGCTGTGTGAGGAAGTAAGTTTGATGGAACAGCCAGTTCAGCCCGAGACTGAATTGAAGCTTCAAATTTTAACAGCTGTGCTATCTGAGCGTAAATATAGAAACAGGGGAATTTTATAATTTCACCAGCGGCCTATTGAGTCACGTTTATATTTAGACAGCCCCAGACTATAAGGTCAATGGAGGATCGTACTGATTCATGCTGACCGTGGGTTTGGGCGGGACCTCAACGAGGTTTCTTTAGGGTCACGTGGTTTGAGCTATATGTAGTAGGAACGTAATAGGTACGTCTTTATCGCAACAGTAGCGTTTATTCAGTTGAACTGTTGGATGAATGATAAGCAGACCTATTGCATCAGCTTGTTTAGCCTGTCTTTTACAGGTTAAATTGACGGAGAGGTATGAATTCTAGCCATTGTCTAAAGCCAGGGAAAGCAGTCTGGAAATAATATCATATATTGCTAAACATAATATGCTTGTAACTTCATTAATTTGACCTGAAAGAAGACGTCACTGAAACAAGATTTGAGGAAACCTGATCATAGTAGCTGTGTTGATCCCCTAGTTCAGATCTAATCATAATAAAGGAGCATAAATGAACACGTTTTTTTTAAGCCCAAATATATACTGTAATCTTTTCGTTTTCTTCGACAAGTGTGGCCAACTTTCAATTGCCAATCTGCTTGCTGTTTTATTTTTATGTTTCTTACTTGAATTTTGAATTATTTTAGGGTTTGATACTCACAGTTCTATACTTGTGTTATCAGGTTCGATGTGTCTGCCTTGACAAGATGAAGAGCGAAATCATTTTACCTATCATTTTTACCCTCACCGTGGCAGTGGCAGTGGCAGAGGGCGAAGTTTACAGAAAGCGACAGTGCAAAACGGGCAAATATTTCGATACTTCCATTAAACGGTGCAAACTTTGTTCAATTTGTCCACAAGACCAAATCGTTCGTATACCGTGTGGTGGCACCAGTGACGTTCTTTGTGGCGATTTTACGGAATTCAGTGAATTTAATCAACATGCAGGACAGGGTTTGGTTCAAAACACGACCTTGGCTAACAGAGACAATCAGCACAACCAACAGGACACGCTGTCGCCACAGCCTGGCTGGATAAACATGACAGTGGTCATTGTTTTGTCTCTAATTGTAGCATTTTTAACATTTGGTGCCCTGACATTCTATTTATGGCGCAAAAGGCAGGCGGGTACCAAGGAGATCACCACCGTTGTCTACCAAATAGGTAAGGTCATTGATTTCTGTGATACGTTTATAAGTCCGATTAATTCGCGATCAACCATTTTGCAGTCTGCAATTTTCTTCCGCTGAAAACAAGATTTTCTTTCTTTTAACCAGCTAATGTTTTCCGCCCATCAGATTTGTAGTTTGTCAGAAACAGTTTTTTGTCATTCTGTCACACGACAATCACCTGCTCTTAGTGATCTTCCTGGTAACCAAGATTTTTAACTTCCCTTAAACCATTGTCAGGTCGTTAGGCTTTTAAAGACTGAGACTTTCTCCACGGTTATTATCTGCTCGTTCAAGCCAATCTCCTGTGTTCTTCGCGCAGTCGCAAACCGCCTCATTGTCACGCGCAGCGAGTTCACGCGGGGAATCGGAAGGGGCGTTGATAACAGATTATTCCGTGCGTGAAGAAAGTTGATCTGCCTCCCTGCTCTTCCTCGCAATCCTGTGTGGTCCAGTTTTATTTTCCCACTAATCTCGGTGTTCAGAAAACGCTATAATTAAGCATGCACGTGGTAGTCAGTAAAGAAATCCATGCCAAGATTCCAAATGTTGCCACCTGTTACCTTATTGTACAGTCAATCCTTCCAATATTAGACTGGCTCTATACAACATCATATTATGAGAACAAGTGGGTTGTTTTAGCCGTCACTCGCAACATTATACCTAAGATGAGTCTTTGCTTAATTATTTCAGCTTTTAGGATGTACCTGTAGGATATGCTGGAATTTTAATACCTTTAATACCCTAAATGACCATAAATTTCGTTCATGACTAGCTTGCCCATTTTTCCTGATTATGGGAATTATATTGATTTTAGAAAAGTGTTTTGAGGTTTGCTTAGAAAATGGTATGATATTCTCCTCGAAAATTGTAAGTTACAGCACCAAAAAGTCATATTTTGTGACATTTATTTGCCTCTAGAAATGCACTTTTACATCCTGTAGGGTATATAGAATACATATACAAGTGTGACTGTATATTGTCAGAATAAGCGCAGTTAGAAAGAGTTAGTACAAAGTTGATACAAAGTATTTGGTACATTACCAGTTAATGTTTCGTAAGGGAAATGAAGTATGAAGTTTGCTGGAATAAGATGAAGAAGTAGAAATATGTCAGGGTATCTTATTTTTATGAAAAGAGATTAATTTATCAATGATGATGTTCAGTGTTTGGCACTCTGAGTATTCACATCTGAAAAGATGAGAAAGGTATTTCAAAAATATCATTGTCAATAATACAGCATATGTTCAGTTGAATGATTTAGTACATTGGGCCTGCCTATGATTAGTATGAATGGTGAAGGGGTAAGTTTGATACGCAAACGTTGAGTGTTGATGTACTAAAGCAAACAAAGAGACACTGAGTCATCAAATAATTGATATTCATCCAAAAATACATGAGTTACATGTATGGAAAATGATTTATAAATATTTTCTCAAGGATTTAAGAAGGTTGTGTTTGGACATGAGTTTGTCACGTTTTCATCCATGCGAGGTATTCCCTCATTATCTAAGCTGAACTGTTATCTGACAGTGTAATAAGGACACTGGTTAGTATGCATATTTTTCACATAACTTATGCATTTGACTGTTGCCATCAGCTGGTTGCATAAATTAGAAAGCTTGATCTACCACACTGATATTAGTGTTTAATGAGTCATACAAATCTCTTCCTGAAATAAAATCATTAAATAAGATGATTTTTCTTTGATAAAGGTGAATTTCTATCAGTAAAAACAGGGCTTTAGAATTTAAACACAGGAAATTAAAAGTGACATTATTTAAGTAAATAAGCTTTTTATTGGATTGTTTTGAGATTCTCAGCAGATTATAAAGGAAGTGACTAAAGTAAGTGAATTATATGCATGAGCAAGTTGTTATGTAATGAATGTTATTCATAGTGGGTTTTATTAGTAATTTTAATAAAATCATTTTGTGGGAAATTATACAAACTGGGACAATTCAACATTTATTCTTTCCAGTTTTTATTTTGAGTTAAACTGATAGAAATTGTATCTGAGGATAAACTTTTGTCTATCTCTGATGATGTATTGAATCTGTCTTACTATTTCATAAGTTTTTCATGTATACTTCATGTAAATTCATGAATTGCTGTTATTCCTCAAATGGCAATCACTGTGAATATTTTCATTCTGCGATAGCTGTCAGGTTTCTGGGTGGTGGAAACCAGCAAGAACTCTGACAAAACTTCCACATTTTGCCAAGTACCTGACAAGCGAACTGTCTACATTTTATTTTTAATAATTGCTTCAATCTGTTTGAAACCCAAACGGTGCGGGTCTGCTGAAAACAATATGGGACAAATCTTAAGACAAATTTTAAATCAATACCCAAGCATTAATCTTCTGAAGAAAAAAGAAAAACAAACTACAAAACAGAACATTGCTAATTCTTACGATCCATTCTATCGAGGTGCATGAACTATTCACTAAATTTTACAGCAGGATGTAGGGCAGTTAAACCTTTATATCGAGACTGCTAACGCTGAATATCGCTGAAGAGCCCTCTTCATGGAAGGATCGCCCACTTCCTTTAGAAAAGCTCAGCCCAAATATAAAGCTGATGCAATGGTGGTGGCCTATTTGCTGACATAGATCTCTGGCTAAACAGAAACATGTGGTTCATGTTGCCAACACCAAAAACATCTAAAGTGCTTTTACAAGGGGGGTAGTTTGCAATCAGTGTTTATATAAGTACCTCAAAGCAGGGTCCTATTTGTCGCAGTTACATACTCAGCAGGATTTCATGATTCAGACCTAGAGTTTTTTCTCCGTTAGTTGCATTCTTTATACACGTTTTGACATTCACTGTTGTATGCTGTGTTTCCTGTTACTATAGTCCAGACTCTGTGCCTGTTGTGGCCTGTAAATGGGTGTGTTGCTTCAAATCAAATTGGTATTAATCTAATTTGTGGCACGTACATGTATGTCTGGCATTTCATTTGGGTCATCTGTGTTTAGATGGTGGTTTCTGGGAAGAAGACGGTATGGGGTATAGTTCATAAACCTTGCATTAATGGAAAAAGTATTTATACCCTAAATCTTCAACATTTTTGACCAGTACAACAGTTTCTACCAGTACAACGTTAAGCCTAATTTGAAAGCATAGTTCATAAAATATTGAAGACTAAAATGTATTGTTCAGGTAGAAGCACTTATGAATTCCAAAGAAATTCTTAAAAAACCTGTTTGAATCAGATAATATTCCTCCAATAGTCAAAAACGTGTGCTATATTTGTGGTTGAATTTGTTAAGGATTTATGCTACGGCACACACATTGCACAACTCCAGCTTCCAGATCTGATGACCTCACCTCTCTGTCATGCTTTTTGCCGAAAGGGATAACAAATCAAGAGAGCAACTCTACCACAACATATTAATTCGAGAAGATACGCTGCCCAACAGACATATATTATTGAAACAGCATACGTATAGCTACATATGTACAACACTTCAGTGGATTTACTCTGTTAAATATAGGTTGGCAGCATGCATATCTCTTGAAACAAGTTTTGCTTCCTTTTTTGCAGTTAGGTATAGTGTTATCATACTCACAATTACATTGTATGAAATAGTAATTTGTCAACAGTACATGCTGTCCCCTTGTCAGGTTGCGTGCAGGTACATGGAAATTGTGTACAAAGATCTCTGTTTATTTTAAATGGATTATTTACATTGGAGACCATATCTTGACCCATGCCCCTGGTCTTTAGATTTTCCCCAGAGTAAGACCCATTTGGCCATGAGGAAAGGGCATCAGAAGGAGAACATCATGGGAGGGTGGGTACAGGACAGGAAGTGAGGGAGCATGGGCCCAGGTGGGCCTGTGTACTGTTAAACCAGATCAGATTCAGCCCCATCTGGTTTACATTGTAAATGTATGCTGGTCAGTGGAGCACAAGCTTGGTGTAAGAGATGGATGAGCTAAAGGGATTTAGAGTCAGGGTGGGGTCTGAAAGACACAGAAGATATTAAAGATCCAGAGAATGGAATATAGAACTGTATTTCACCCCAAAAGTGCATTTGTTTAGAGGCAAACCAAGGTGATAGAGTATTACTTTTTGGCTAAAATTTGTGTTTTCCCAAACCTCAATATACCTTTCTAAGATCAACATAACTCTGAATAACAGATTTTTAGGTCAAATAAGCAGTAATGTGAGAGTGTGGACTCAGAGCAAACCTTGGACACTGAAATGTATCAAGATGTGTGAAAACTTGAGAAAATCATTCAGAAGAAAATATGCTGGTTTATCAATGAAAAAACATGTAAAGTCTTTCATTCAAAGGCATAAAAGTTCTTTAACAACATCATTTTGATGTGTATTTTGTAAACACATTCTTACAACAGGGTTGCAATGCCACCTTTACATTTTTTTCTAGATCTGGCCCAGGTACTGTCTTTTTATTAGGATGATTAAAGGAGTCAGTTGGTACCGGTACCACAATGAATAATCGCCTGTAGGCTGATATGTCATCTAATCCTCTTGTCGGGCATCAAAATAACTACAGCAATAAACAGATAGGATCACATTTAGCAAAAGTGTAAATTAAGTATCTTAAAGTATTATATTCCCTTATGGAGTTTGTCCTTTTTTGCTTTCTGTAACTGATGAGCGCATTTAACACATTTAAGCTGTTCTAGGGAGAAACCATACTGACTACATTAACATTCATTGAGTTTTTATCACCAGTGTGTTGGAGAAACTCACTAAAAGAAAATTAAATAAGTGGTAGTAATTCTGGCAAAACCTGGCGTATCTATATCTGATTCCATCCTAGCCATCCTCATCTACACCTGTCCATCAGTTCACTCTGCCCAACCTCAAACTGATCATCCCTCTAAAACCTGCCCTACCCAGCAAATCATGCCTAGTACCCTTAAGAATCCCCCCTAATGGGTACCCTTCATGAAGAAGTGGGGGGTAAGGATGCTTCCCCATGATATAGCAAAGAGATCATCATTAGTGATAATCTTATACCAGAAAAACCATTTCCTGGTTGGGCATGTGCAACTCCACGTGTCTTATGTCATACATATGTTATTATAAAAGTGTGCAAATGTGCTTGAGATGAGTTTTGATGTACAGAACACTGTCATTTCACAAATGTTGACATAAAACATGCATGCAGATAGCAAAGGAGCAGCTGTTTATGGGTTTTCAGTGTGTGTTTATCAAATGAAGGTGTTGTGAAATTGACTTGTGACTTCATTAGATATCATTTCAGTGAAATGATATTTCAGGTTTTCACCCTTTTTTAGGTGTTTTCCAAGTAATTTTTTGGAAATTTGCCAATCCACTAATAACCTTTATTGTGGCTTAGATTAAAGAAACAATCAAAATACTTTTTTTTTTCTTCAAGATTTCAGATAATTGTAAGGAAAAATTTTACAACATGCTATTTAGAAAAAAGTAGGAAAACAAAAACAAAAGAACTGATTGAAAGAGTATTTTTGTTTCCCTTTAATATTTTGCTACGGTTTTAGGGGGTTTGTGGATGGTATAGGAATGTCTACCAGAGTCTGCAAATTACCATCTTCTTTCAAGTTTATGGGCTTTTCCTGTGGGAAATAAGCCACCCTGGTCCACCCCACTCCTCCCAATCCCCTCCCACAGCCATCAGTCCCTCACCACCACTCATCACCTTTAATTACCCTCAGAACCAGGACTAAGGGTGACAGAAGGGCCTGCCTCTGTCAGCAAGCCCCCATCTTTAGAGTGTGTTAATACCATCCACTCTGAATGCCTGGCACAAATCAGTACATTTGAAAACTAGAGTAAAATCTCTGCTGTGGAACGTGAATCCTGGGATTACCCTCTCTTCGGAATACTCTGATCACACATGTAGACTAACGTGACTGATGTAGAACTTCTCACACATTTGCTAAAACCTTTAAGTTATTGGGTGTAGAAAGAATACATAACTTTATTTCATTTCATTCAGTTTATTATTTGTATGCCTACAGAAGACTAAAGATTGAATAATTCTGAAAGTTCACAGTAAAGCAGTTGCAAAACAATTATTTACTTGAAAACACTTGTTTTGCCACAGTATTTACACATGAAGTCCATGAGATAACAGTGTTGAAACTTCATTCAAGGTTTTTACATTAAAGCTCTCTTGTTGGATTCCACCAAGAGAAAAAGGATACCTTTATCTCATCAGTTCCCTGAAACATGGTCCCTCCCCCCTCCCTCTTGCCTAATTTGCCCCTCCTCCTTTTTGTACCCCATCTCTAAATCCCATTAAAGTGCCACCCAGTTTGAATTTCCCATAGCTGAACATAATGTACATCCATTAACCCCAGTAGAGTCACCCCAACTCAAATAAACAGTTTAACAAGGGGAGGTAATTATCATGCTATCAGTGATGCTTGAAGCAGGCTTTTGTCAGGCACTGAAGATACATTTACAACTTTAACTGCTTAAAAGTTTTGATGAGATGAACAGGGTTACAACTCCAGAACAACTGTACACTCTAGTGACATTACTGTGAAAAACGTCCTGTCATGAAGTGGTCACAAAGGCAACATGTTATCAACAGAGACAATAAAGAAGAAAGCTCATTTTCTTGAAGACCGCTACATGTAGGTGTATGTATTTTATTTTGGAAAGAAACATGTATTTCTTAAGCATTTTTTAAGTGAAATTAAAATATGCATGCTTTTTAAATAGATTAGGAATGTAATTATGTTTTTTTTAAATATTATTTTGTGCAAAGTTAATTGCCGTAGACTTGTAAGCTTTGGAGTTAAAATGTGCCCATCATATCTGTATATTGCATTAAAAATTTAAACTTTCCAGACATCAGTATATTGATCAGTTACATGCAAGGTATGCAGAATAAACTAGATCTTTTGTCTCTTGAGATTCCCAGTCTTAAAAAATACATTCTCTATATTTAGAAATAAAATAGTTGTATTGAAATACATCAATATACTAAATGTGAGTGAACACAAAAAATGCAGTCATGTTGAGTGTCAAAAAGAGCAGAAGTTAAGAAGTCTATGAATTATTTTTTGCTGCAAATCACGACAATAGTTAAACAAAAGCCACGCATGGATATGAAATATATAATACAAAACAGTTTTAACAAAAATCTAAGAAAAATGTAGAATTAATTAAGTCTAATAATTTTCACTAGCTGTTTTTTTTTTTACATCATCATACTGATGTGAAAGAATGTAGTAATTGCCTACTTGTACACTTTACTTACGATTGTCTTTTGTTAACTTTTTTCTTTTTTTTTCTTAATTAACATAATATGAGTGAAACTTCTTCTTTCCCAGAGAAGCTGCCTGTTTCATTAATGATTTTCCTTGTTTTACAACATGAGTGAAATATCTGGAGGATATTTGATTTCTGCTAAGATAAGATTGAATTTCAGGAAGCAAATGTCAAAACTTGTGTCATCTAACAGCTGGCATACTTCTGTACCAGAGATAAACAGTCATTTGGTCCTTCCTGCTATATTCTTTCTTTCCACTGAGGGCCTTTCAGACTGTCTGTGTACAGTGCTGCATGTATGGTGGACAGTTTGACAAACCAAGAGAAACAAATTCTGTTTGTCTGTTTCCACAATTTGATGGAAGGATTTATCAGTACTTTGATTGGAAGCTTTGTGATTGTTGATATAGTGTTGTGGTTTGGAGGCTTTTGTGAATGTTTTGATTTGATTATCTTTTGTGGGTACAGAATTTCTTGTGATTGCTAAAATTGAGGAGTATGTTGCTTTGGATTTTATGGTTTGTTGTTGTCATTCTGAATGGAGGGACTGATATAATTGCAGTGAGGAGTCTGTTGGATTGATTGGTCTGTTGTAGTTGCTACATGCATGTTTGGAGGGCAGTAAGTATTGTTGCTGTCTTGATTGGCTTGTAAACTTTGTTGCCATTTGAGTAGAGGATATTTTCCATTTTATTTGACTAGAAGACTTCTTTCTTTGTTACAGGATGTGAGTGATGTGGTAAAATTTGTTAACATTCATTTGGTAGAAAGGTTAGAGGCCATTCTTTCCTTGCAGTATTTGCTGTTATTTCTGGGGGGAAGAAGTTTGTCTAGAGTTAGATTAGTGAGAAATTTTGTTATCTGTACAAGGACTAAATGTCACTGCAGTTGACATTGATTTCTGTGAAGGGTTTTCTACCATTATCCTGTACATATTGTTTGTTGCAACTTCATTGCTTTATAGAGGATTTGCTTTCAAGCTCTGTAATGGTAGAGTGTACATTTCTTTCTTTACAGAATTTGTTACCAGTTATACAGATGGCCTGTTGCAGCTTCATTTTTGTTACTCGGTGGGATTTGGAATCAGTGTTGTGTAGAGGTTGTTAAACATTAAAGGGTTTGTTTTAGGGTCTGTGTGTAATGCTTGGTCTTTGACTGTCAGAGGACTCTCTACCCAGCCCATCACTTCTTACCACTCTCATCCCCAACCCGGTGACCTTACCCCACCCTATTTTTCAGTCATACACCACCACCACAGACTCTTTCCCTCCCACCCTCAGACCTGTGGTAAATGACTGTAATTTGGTTTTAACAACAATTAGTTTACAGGCCATGTTTCATCTCTTGCTTAATTTAGTTTAAGTGAGCAGCTGGGAGTGGATTTAATGCCTGGCTTGTTCCAGACCATTTCTGCCTGGAGCAGGCAATGTGATGAGAACACCACATGGGAGTCTCCATGGCTTGTGAACCAGGGTGACAGGGCCAGATATTCTGTGCTTATCATTTAATAAACAGCTTAATCATAGCGGTAGAACCAAATTCTTCATTTCAAAAGCTGTTACTATTTTTTTGTTCTCATATTGAGATTTTTTATGTTTACAAACCTGACCATTGTTTGTACAAGAGAAAACTTTCCAGACTTGAAGAGTCTTTACATCTGTAGGCCTACATGTCAATGAAATTATGACACACCAATTATACATCAACTTAATATATTTTAGTAAAAACTATTTATGTAAAAACTGTATGTGCATCAGTATGAAATGTGTTGCTGGTAGTATCAGTTTGTCCTCTCTTTCCCAAACTCTTAGGGCCTTTTTTTAAGTCATAACAGGAAATATAATTGTCACGTTACTGATCTGAAAATTATTTTACATAAAAACCGTCTTTAAGCAGTATCATATAGTTCCATATATTAGGACAATTTTGAAGTTAATATTTTTTATTTCAATGTGTTAGTGAGCTTTATTGGCCAGTTCTTAGATTTTGCATGGTAACATAAAACCTGTTTGAAAGAAATATGCTCCCTAGAATCTTTTGATTTTGAAATTTTTTTTATAACTAATTATTGAACGTCATTCTCAAATGTGCCGTGTTGTATTGACAATTCCCTCCAGTTCCTGACAAATCATGTTGATTTGTCGTCGCAATAAATATTATCACAGTCAACATGTAGCACAAGGATTGATTTCCATTTTTGAATGCAGTGACGTTCATTTTTTCATTGTGTTTCTTGAAAATAAAGCTATTTGCTTTGGCACAAAATTAGATGGAGCCGTTAAGAGTTTCCGATGCTGAATTGAGTGCCTGTATGGATATGCCTTTTGTTCAGGTAAATGTACAAATATATATTTACATATTAGAGCGGTCTTGCCAGTGTTTACCTTGATTAAGTGTAAGGAATAAGTGAAATTACAGTGTGGAGGTTTTCCGGGCTTGTTTTGTTACATTGACAATGGACAATGACTGCTTTGCAAACGAACGGGATTAAGTCAGCTGCAGCCTATTTTCTTTTCGCACGCCTCCTCAGGAGATTTCCCTGTTTTCCACCAGTTAGACTATTTGCTCGGTGGAGATGCCCAGTAACCACAATGACATTCATACAGGAGCAGACAGACACTGTTACACATGTTTCGGGGTGGTCAGTGCTGATAATACATTGACCCCTTTATTTCAGAACATTCAAAGAGCAGCCTAGGCTCAGTTTTCATGGTCAATCAAACAGAGCTTCTAAACAAATCATTTGTGTCAGTTTCCACAGAAAACCACAAAGTAACCAATCAGAATAGTTTATTGAGGTGTTGAAAAGTGTCCAGCTAACAACAGGGCTCAGTTCTCACCTATTTTTACACCTCATTGGTGATCAACAATACATTGTGGTAAAGCCTTTGCTGGCTTGGTCAGTCCTTTGTCCCCTGTGTTGCATAATACTTTTCTGGACTCATTACTTGATGTGGTGAAGTAGCATAGTAACCCACTTCATGTGAATACTGGTTTGATTTGGCCACTTTTCACTTGAATTTGATTCAACACTTTTCTCACCACAAAGTCAAGTCCTTACAAAAAGAGGTAGCCCTAGTTGCTGGTAACCTATTGTCTGAGAGCTGTTAAGGCAAATTAAGTTTGTGATAACTGTGCCCCTGCTGGCTTCTTGCTCAGAAAAGTGCACCAGTGAAGAGCAATGAGTGGAATATAATGATAGTCAGATTGAGGCAGGACAATTTATCAGTGTCTTGCACCTTTTAAAGATCACAGACTGTCGGACATAAAGACGGGCAAAAGATACAAAAATATCCCAAAACATGAATACCCATTAGCCTGAGACTGTCTTCTGTCAAGAATAGAGTATGTGCTGGAGATTAATGAGCTTAGCAATGGCAGGCCTCTAATAGACAAATTGCTTCAATCATCAGCCTGATTAAATACATGTTGTTGTTTTAAGAGAGTATAACACAATGTTTCTGAAGGGGTTCAGCTCCTTTTCAAAAAGATGCGATGAAAGCAAACCCTGATGCAGGTTTCTGTTCTCACACGTGGCCTGTTGCATCGATGCAGCAATGAGAAGGTGCGTTACAAAAAGTGTTGTTACTTCTCCATGTTTTGCTTACTCTGGCTATCGTGCTGAGAGAAAAACAAACAACGTCCAACAACTGTCTTAATTCTGCACTCACTTCCGCTTCACACCGGGCCACCCCTCGCCAGGAATGCCTTTGTCGGAAACCTTTGTAGTAAAATGACCCAGAAATGTCTGGGATATTTGGAAAAGCTTTACAAATCTCCATCAGTCTAACTTGGCTAATTTCCCATACAAACAACAAGGTCCTCAATGTTGTATTTGTGTATGAAAAGGTTGCGCCCTGTCTATATCAGTTTGGCCTTGACAACACCTAATCTGACACCAGCTAACCAGACTTGGCAGAAAGATTTTAACACAAAAAGCCTAACACAGACTTAGGCTAAACCTGCAGAAAATATTTATCAATGTCGTTCATCATTGCTAACTGATTTATTGAAAGAATTGAAATCTGTGGTTAAATAAAACTCTTTCCTTTGTTTCTTTTTCTTGATATATTTTATTGCTAAGTAATTGTAAATTTGTGTAAGATTCCTTGTCTTAATTTTATTCCTATGAATATTTTTGGTGTTTGACCTCATGAATGGCCTTGGCGTTATACCCTACTTCCTCAAACTTTTCGCATACAAAAGAGCAACTTTCAGTGAGATTTATGCACCTTATAAATTAGCTTTTGGAGACAAATTGGGTTGACCGATTTCAGGGTTTGACAAAAAGTATAATTTTTGTCAGTCAACAGAGAATAATGCCTTCAGATTATACTTGAATAAACACCTTGCAAACATGGGAAAAGGTGGAAGAATTACAGTAGATGTATATTCTTGAAACTTTACCAATGTGTTCCAATGATTATCATATATTGTAAATTTGATATACTATAATAAGGACAAGTTTTCAGGGTTGTATTCTATGGTATGCTTCATTATTATATTGAATATATTCACTGTTCAATTTTTACAAAGCGATACTCTTTTAAATTTGTCATATGCAATTCAGAATGTTTAGCTTCTCTTGAATTTACTTTCTTTATGTACTTCTGATAGTAATGTTCAGATAAGTGAATATTTCTACATGCACCTTCCCAGTGTTATCGGTTGCACAATGGCTTATACCAAGATGTCCTGCTCAACCCAATGCTTTATTCATGAATGCATGAGAAATGAATTAACTTACAGTTGTGAGAGTCGGTTATGGCTTTAATGAGGCGTCCTCTTCTTCAGTCATTTTATTAGGGATCATCTGAGCTAATGCAAATCTTTAATCACTATCTTCAGCTGTAGTTCAAAAAAGGTAAATTGAGCTGGTGAGATCCGCTAATACCTTGCTGGTGGGAACTTCTGGCATAGAGTCATTGTGGTCGTATTAACATTTACTTATGCAACTGTATTTTGCTCAGTTTTCACACACCAGGACACAATCGTCCATGCCTATGACCTTCTAATTCATGCATGGAAGGTCATGTTTTCATGCCCCCATTGTAAATGCATATGGGGGCATCTGGATTTGAACCTGTCTGTAAAGGGGGAGGGGGGGGGGGGTCCTACAAAGTATCTTGTATACAATCTCCTACTACTATATTATTATAATCTAAAGATTTTTTTAGGAATGTTACATGGCTGTAATTTTTCATTTTTTACCACATTTTACAGAGTTTGGACTCTTCTTGGAATTTGTGTTCTCAATTGGTGACTGGCGCCTGTGTGTTTTATAAACACCTGGTGCGGTATCCAGTTCAGGAGGATTGTCAAAGTCATGTCACACTGTCTGTCTAATGATCTGCACCTTTTTAGAAGTTGAGCCTATAGAAGTGAAAAGAGCAATACTGTAATTCAATACTTTAACCACGCCTGGTAAGCGATGCTGATGACATTTTAAGTTTCTTCGTGCTAGCTCCTCTTTGTTTTCTGATAGATTTTTTTCTTCCAATTTTTTCCCTGCCTTTGGGATGTCTGATAAAAACAGACTGTTTGCGACATGAGATGGCCGACAGGAAATCAGCCCAACATGGCATCCAGATTACTATCAGAGAAAGGAGGAGAGACATTGAATCCTTCTGCAAGAAAAAAAGAAGAGTTTAGCGTCAATTTTTTCGTGTTGTTTGATATGCTTATAATCTCTCGTAAAATCAGCAGAGATCAAAATGTCAAACTTGCTGTCATTACAAAGTAAGTCACGGCCTTATACTCACCTTTTGAAGTCACTTCTAACGAAGACACAGCATGTTTTTTTTTTTTACCTGCCATGAAATTATGTTGACAAAACTTTGTACTGTGCATCATCCAGCATTTCACAGCATTACTTTTCTTAGGAAATGTGCCAGGCGTAGTAATGATCACTAATTTGCTATTTATCCCGCAGTCAGCTTTGACTTCGCCTGTCATTTTGTCTGACAATTTTGCATGGATTAAAATAGTATATTTGACACCTGAGGCAGTTCGGCAAATGTGGTCCATGGTGAATTGGTGGAGCTCTCCTCTGTAGGAGTATCTCTTATTGTAACCATATTAAATGAACACAGGTTGTTGTCTCTGGTTTACTAGATAATCATGTTGAAATATTACTTTCAGAGGCAGTACCATTATTTTATTGTTAATTCCTACTTTTGTTTTATTGAAGTCACAAAATGTAACCATTCTTGATAATATATATATTTTATATTTTAATAGAGAAAAATTAAGTCAACATATTATGAAATTGCTGACCACAAGAAAGGAAATGAAAATACATGTGGGGTATTACAACAAAGATATAAACAAAAAGGTTACTACTTGCTATAGAGTAGAATTTGGGATGAAATCCCTGAGGCTTAAGACTTTCATCCGTACGTTTTTATATGTACATGTATTCTGTACCACATTCTGTCAACACAATTGATATCTTTACCATGAAGATTCTGCCCTTTAAAATCATCATACTTTTGCCTTGTAAAAACATTTAGGACATTTTTGTGGGTATCGTTTTTGGTTATGCATACATGTGTTTTAGTTTGACGTCCAGACTTCTTGTCTTCGTTAGGCAGGACTGAAAAGAAGAAGCAAGAAGAAGAAAAAAAGTTGTTCGCGTAAGATGTTTTTGTGTTACGTCTCCGACACCTGATATTCTTTCACATTCTGCTTGAAGTATTTCTATTAGGGTTATTGGCAGGCAGGAATTCTGTACTTGGCGTTGGTCTACTAGGGAAAACCCTGTCATCTTGGGGGAAGCAAGTCAGTGTGCTCCTAGGCTGTATTGTTTCCAGTCTCTCTGTGCCAGATGACATTGTTGAAATTCTTCCCTGTTTTCCCAATTTTTTCTCCTCCTCATCTTTATCACATCCTGCAGTCACTCGGGGTATACAGAGTTGATACAGTCAGCACATGGAGGCTTTACCCAACTCACAGGGTTACTAGTGAAGGCCAGGGGCTATATTGGGGCCAGAACGTGCAGTATTTATAAGTGCCTCTGATCGGCTGTGACTGTCACCTCTGTTCATTAGATGGAGAACTGATTTCATTGGTTATTAAAATACTCGATTAAAATATTTTGCACATTTTAAATGATGTCATTAATGATTTTTCTAGATGGGATATATAATGTAAATGTTTTATATACAACTAACATTTCTTGAAAGTTCAGCTTGAAGCATGTTATTACAATGACCAATTTCAATACAGTCAGCAAAGGGGAACTAAAATAGGGCAAGAAGCGATTTTTATTCTTTGTTTTTATTTTGTAAATTGAAAAGCTACCTTTAGTTTCTAAATTAAAGGCGCAAACTTCATACCAGTAGACCCCTATCATGTGCAGCCTGGTCAGTCTACAAATTACTTACATTGATGAAAGAGGTTTCTATGTATACACATAAAGCTTATTATCCAACAATGGATCATAAAGACAAACTGTGAATAATCTAAATTTGTGTCTATCTGGGTCAAGGGTTGAAGTTGGGCTGTTTCAGTTACATCAGTTTTGATGTTATGAAGTGAGTCATTTTGATGCGAGTATCAGACAGTCCTGTATGAATCACTGGAGTTAGAGCAAGAAGGTGAACAACAGGTGTCTAACAATACCTGTTGTGTTATGAAATGATTTAAGCTGTTAATCATGACTTGGAAAATGATTGTGCCATAGATGTTTGTTTTCCTTGATGTGATGTGGCTAAGCTGTTATCTTAATGCCACATCCGGTCCAACAACTCTATCACTATTGTTCCCTGTAGAAGTTGGCCAGTCCATGACTCATAGGTCTGTTGATCACATTTTATATACGATGTTGACACCTTTCCAGGTTATGTAACAGCTGAGGTGAACTTCATCATTTGTTTCTTAAGATAACCAAGAATGTATAAACAAAGCACACAAAAAGTGTCCATTGTTGCTCAACATCATTTGCGCATTGAAATATAGCTACATGTATTTTTATTTTTTTTCCCACCGATTTGGGAAAAAATCCTTCCAAAACAATTTTTGATGTTTTTACATTGAATCCTCCAAAAGAAATAACTAGAAATTATTTTAGTTCCAAAGGAAAAAGATGTTGAGTGACTGCTGGACATAGCCAATCCCGAAAAGAGAAAATAATAGAAGACAAAGTCTGGTCAGTTACATAGGACCCATTTATCCTGTATTACTACATTCATAATTAATGCACAGGTAGCAGCTGGATAAACACGAAGGAGGTCTTCTGCTTTATATTTATCTCTTAAGTTTTTGTGAAGACTGTTATACTAACAGATTTCATGACATTGTTTTTTTTTTTTATTTGATTTTTTTTCTTTAAATGTTTTTATTGAAAGCATTCCAAGTATTTAATGTATAAAAATAAATGCTGAAATGAAAGTATAAATCCTGCTTATTCCAGTGTGTTTCAGATCTCTGTAAATATGGTTCTTTTTCATGATTAGAATTCCCTAAGACACTGCTTGTTTTGGGAGGGGTGATATTTTATCTCATTTAATTGCTGTTATTTTATTATTAAGAATACTTTTCTGTTGGTTTCTTTCAATGGATCTGGCTAAGAAAGAACATTTCCAAGAAGAAAATACCCTTTTAGAGCCTCTTAAAAAAAGACACTGTTATTATGTCAGTGCAACAAGTGAAATGCTTACTCCACTGGGGTTAACCTGTTGACAGTGGAAACAGGCCTGCCACTGTGTCCCCTCTTCCACCCTCCCTCCCCCCCCCCCCCACTCTTTCCCAAGTAACTGGCACTCATGGGATCACTGGGAAAATCTGTATGCCTACCCCACACAACTACTGGCCATGATTGTAGCCTCTTCACAAAGACCATAGAAGCTAACTAGAAATGGCCCCACAGTTACATAAGGGAACTGCTAGAATCAATAGCATGTTGGGCGTATACACGTAATCTGAAATACAAATGGATAAATGCAATCTAAGGCTGATCTCTGTATATTTTCTATTTCCATTTCTATGGCAACACCAACAAATGGCACAAGGCCAAACATGATTGAATATTTCAGGTTAATTTAAACTATTTTCAGTTTATTATCTGTGCATCTAATTTGATTGGATTATTGACAGACATATGCATGAGTCATTAAACTCACGTGATTAACTTGTGACAATATCTTTTAGTTCTCCTTTTGGAACTATTCTTGGAACTATGTGGTATGATAAGGCCTTGCAAATCTTCTGTCAGTATGTGAAAAGGCTATTCAGTGATTTATGTTGAATATCAGCAGCAGAGGTGAAATTAACAAACATTATGATTGCTCTATTAGATGTTAGTGTGAAAGATGAAAGTAGCAAACATCATTGATTAACAAACATTGATCTATAATTCTTTAGATGCATCAGCATCCAAAATAACAAGCTGCTAATGTTTATTGGTAGTATTCAGGTTCAGTGAAATATCTTCCAATAGTAGGACTTTAAATACTAAGTAAAAGGCAAGGGGTGGGAGGAGAGAAGGGTTAGCTCAAGAAGAGATATATAAATAGAGTGAAAGTAAATGCCATGGGAAAGCCCCTGGGCGAGTACCTACATGTAAACTACCCTTCTCACAGACCCAGGGGGACAGCCCTAACTGTGTTAACAAGGGCATACCAAAATGTAACATTAAACGCTCACAGCTTATTCTACAGAGACATGAATGCTTGTAGACATGGAGCTGTCTTCCTTCAAATTGTCATTGGATTATTTGTTCAACAATTGTAGACGTTCTAAAAATGTTTCCTCTGTAAAATGTCTTTTAAAATAGTTTGTTCAGATTGTTTGAAGATTTTTTCACATTATTCATTGGTGTATTTTTCAATTTAACTGCTTTTAAACTTTGGAATACTGATAAACTACCTGAAATAGAGGCTATCTAAATTGATACTTATAATTAGATGATCTGCAAGAATTTAATTAGTTTCTTTTAAATGTCTTGACACTGTAGTTTGTCTTCTTATGGTCTTTAATGTTAGCATTTCCACTACTTCATTTTCATGCTATGGACTTTACCATATTGTGGGAATATTACACTCTCTAAGCAGATATGCTTGGTACACAGGTGCAGTGAATAACCTGGATATCTGTCAAAAATGTTAAAATCATGTCAGAAGTGGCATTGCATTTCAAGATTTGAAGTGCATGTATAATGTTACATTTTCATGTCTTCTTTAGAAATCTCCATACATGTACATTGTTGCTGAACTTACCACATATTTTAAAGTGTAGGGTTAACTAGGGTAACTGAGGCTGCCTGCCCTCCCTGCCCCAAAGGTCAGACCTCTTGTTACCTAGAGGATAGGAAGATAAATAAACTGTTCCCCATTTGGTAAAGAACCTGCATTTATACATTCTGTCAACTGTTATGATTTTACTTATTTACTCAACTAGACATTTTATCTACCAATAGTTATCCTCTTGCAAGGTCTAGGAAGCAGTATATGTGACTGAAAGTAAACCAACTTGAACATTGTGAGCTGTAGTTCAGTAAGTACATATATGAAGACGGAAGGGTGATATGTGATGTTGGGATAAGAGATGAGGTGTTTTGTGGCGAAGGGAATTTAAAATATATATACCTAATACCTAAAATAATATACCTTATAAAGATATGTGTTGTTACCATTTGAAAACTGAAAACTGCATGTAATCACAATTTCTTTCAATGGTTTTTGTATCCATTTATACAGGTACGTGAAATGTGGGACAGATATGCTGTTTATGCATATTATTAGTAATCGAATGCGGCAGACAATTTTATATTTAGTTACCAGCATTTGTTAACAGTCAAGACGGGTTAACTGGAAGACAGCTTGTGGCTGTCAGCTAGTTTTATTGTGAGTGACCATGTCTCAGTAGATATCTGTCTATACCCAGGGTGTGTGAGCTCGTCACTACAGGGTGGGTAATGGTTTCAGACAGACAGAAACCTGTGCTGTTAAACAGGGTGACAGAGGACGGAACGGAACGCCAGCCTCCTGAAAACAGATGAGTTAGTCAGGAAGACAAGTACAGTCTGAACTTGTCATTAGTGCCTCAGACTTCCTGTTCTAGGAGTGCAGTCCTAGCTAACAATCACAGAAATAAAGCCTCCCCCCCCCCCCCCTCCAACAACTTCCCTACACCCACATCTGTCTTCTCCAGACCTAAATAAATATCACCTCATTCTGACTCCAGCCTACAGAAAAGGAAGTTTTGCCCAAGGCAATGATAAGGGATAAGTCCAGGAACAATGGACATTTGAGTGTTAAAGATGGTAGGTTTTACAGAAAACTTTTTGCCAGGCTTTGCCAGAAGCAAAGTGTGATATATAGAGACAGTGGCATCATTGTTATTTACTGCCGGTGTATCACTTTGTTTGTGTCGATGTGTTATGTATACATGTAACTCAAAATCCAGTATCCATGTGCTACACAGCAAAAGTATTCATGTGCCTCACTGATGCACTGTTCATGTGCTACACTGAGATAATATTCGTCACATTAAGTATCAATGTGCTACACTTATACAATTTCCATGTGCTACACTTATATAGTATCCATGTGCTACACTTATACAGTATCCATGTGCTACACTGAGACAGTATCCATGTGCTACACTTATATAGTATCCATGTGCTACACTGAGACAGTATCCATATGCTGCACTGAGACAGTATCCATGTGCCACTGTGAAACAGGATCCCCGTGCTAAAGTGAAACAGTATCCCACACTGAGACAGTATCACATTCAACATTATTTCAGCCTTATCCAGTGAAGCTCTGTCAATGAAGCCATAATATATTTTGTCTCCTGGAACAGTCCTTGCAGAAGGTCCTAGACATGAAACCACACCCACTAACATTTCAAAGGTTTTATCCCAAGATGTCAGTTTATTGTCTGCCGGTTGATACTTTTGTTGTTTCATCTGATAATGTCTCTATTTTTGTTAGATGATTCCAAACAGTTTTCCAAACAGTGTTATTCAACAACTCTTTCATCAGATTATTTCAATTCATTTGTCAAAGGATGTCAGTTTTTCTGTCAAAGGATTTCAATTCTCCTGTTAAATGACTTCAGTTCTCTTGCCAAATGATTTCATTCTCCTGTCAAATGATTTCAGTTCTCCTGTCCGATGATTTCATTCTCCTGTCAAATGAATTCAAGTTTTCTGTCAAATGATTTCATTCTCCTGTTAAATGATTTCATTCTCCTGTTAAATGATTTCATTCTCCTGTCAAATGAATTCAAGTTTTCTGTCAAATGATTTCATTCTCCTGTTAAATGATTTCAGTTCTCTTGCCAAATGATTTCATTCTCCTGTCAAATGATTTCAGTTCTCCTGTCTGATGATTTCATTCTCCTGTCAAATGAATTCAAGTTTTCTGTCAAATGATTTCATTCTCCTGTTAAATGATTTCAGTTCTCTTGCCAAATGATTTCATTCTCCTGTCAAATGATTTCAGTTCTCCTGTCCAATGATTTCATTCTCCTGTCAAATGAATTCAAGTTTTCTGTCAAATGATTTCATTCTCCTGTTAAATGATTTCAGTTCTCTTGCCAAATGATTTCATTCTCCTGTCAAATGATTTCAGTTCTCCTGTCAGATGATTTCATTCTCCTGTCAAATGAATTCAAGTTTTCTGTCAAATGATTTCATTCTCCTGTTAAATGATTTCAGTTCTCTTGCCAAATGATTTCATTCTCCTGTCAAATGATTTCAGTTCTCCTGTCCAATGATTTCATTCTCCTGTCAAATGAATTCAAGTTTTCTGTCAAATGATTTCATTCTCCTGTTAAATGATTTCAGTTCTCTTGCCAAATGATTTCATTCTCCTGTCAAATGATTTCAGTTCTCCTGTCAGATGATTTCATTCTCCTGTCAAATGAATTCAAGTTTTCTGTCAAATGATTTCATTCTCCTGTTAAATGATTTCAGTTCTCTTGCCAAATGATTTCATTCTCCTGTCAAATGATTTCAGTTCTCCTGTCCAATGATTTCATTCTCCTGTCAAATGAATTCAAGTTTTCTGTCAAATGATTTCATTCTCCTGTTAAATGATTTCAGTTCTCTTGCCAAATGATTTCATTCTCCTGTCAAATGATTTCAGTTCTCCTGTCAGATGATTTCATTCTCCTGTCAAATGAATTCAAGTTTTCTGTCAAATGATTTCATTCTCCTGTTAAATGATTTCAGTTCTCATGCCAAATGATTTCATTCTCCTGTTAAATGATTTCAGTTCTCATGCCAAATGATTTCATTCTCCTGTCAAATGATTTCAGTTCTCCTGTCAGATGATTTCATTCTCCTGTCAAATGAATTCAAGTTTTCTGTCAAATGATTTCAATATTTGTGAGAAGATGCCAATATATTTGTCACATGATATAAATTGTTTTGTTACTAGTGCTTGATATCATATGTATCATTATTCATATCACTTTGTTGCCTTGCTCTTGGTTTTCATATTCTCTGGTAATGTGGTGGATTAATGTAGATATAAAGGTGTAATCTTAATGGTAATTGACAAACGTGCAGGGCTGCAAAACTGCATGCAGTAGAAGCTTGTCATATGTAATGGCCCTGTGCGAGGCTTTTCTTTGTCACTACCAGGTCGAGGTCATTATGATGCAGGCAGAAAAGTCCCTGATATATGTACAACTGTCAGGCAAATAAACAATATTCTTAAGATAACATAACGTACACATTACATGTGGTAAAACCCAGACAGGGCAGAGTGATGGAGTGGCAAATCTTTGTAGGGGTGATGTTGTACGGGCGCCTGCCACAAAATTAGTGAGATTTTTGCGTGTTGACACTAACTGGCAGAGGAACCCTGGACACACACATAATGTCAAATGGGCACATTTTCTGGCCGTGGTTGAATGGCGTGCGAGTGGGGTCTTTAAATGCCCCAGACATTATGGCACAGTGTTCATGAATACAGTTATTTCTGCCTCCCACTGTGTCACTTAACAAGCTGGAGAACAAATTTTTGATATCCCAGCAAAGTAGTAGGTTTTCATAGTGTGCTACATTCAGAAACACGTACAGCCCCCCCACAGCCCCCCCCCCTAAAATAACAATTCATGTATAATAATAAATTGGGATGATCTGTTGAAAGAAATCCACAAGAATATGTACTTGTACATGCAGTGCTGTTGCAGTATAAATGCACTTATTAATGTACAAAAAAAAATCCTAGAGTTCGCCCTACCCCACCCTAATATATTTTTATGTGCCTTACATGTCAAAAATGTTTATGAGGAGAAAAGTTTTTTTTATAGGGATACACTGATTGTCAAATCAATGTCCACCCTTTGCTCACCATATATCAAATTCTCTGCTAAGTGTTACACTCATTTTACCAGAATTTGACACCTTTTATTTACAGTTTGTTAGTATAAACTCTCAGACAGTTTACAATATTGCCCCCCCCCCCCTCCCCCCCACTCCCAGTTGAAAAACAAACTTCAGTTTAACACTTTCTGATTTGCAAATAGCTGAAATTTAATGAGGGTTTTCCTATTTCAGTATGTGATGAGGTGTCATAACTGGGCGCTGATAACATGTTCCAGTAGAGGAAAATAACGGAATACCTTCTCACATTGCTGTAGGCAGAGGTTAGAAGGTTGGCAGTGAACAGTAAATATTGGAGTTATTATTTATTGGGCTGAGCATCTGGACTCTATCAGATTGCCAAACATTGCTGGGCTGGCCGAATAAAGAGTCACAAACTGTGATCAAGCCAACCACATTAAAAACTATATGCACCTGACGTAGATATAGATGTACCCTGGCTAGTGTCAAGACTTTTCTATGAATACCAGAAGACAACAGTAAATGTAAATTAAATAGTGAAATAATTTTTTTTTTCAGATGATAATCTGCTCCTTTGGGTTGATAAAAACTCAAAACATACATATATACTGTACACTTTATATACATATTCAGTGTATTTGGTGACAGAAGAGAGCAGAGAATGTGTCAATTAACAACTTAAACTTAACAACAATAATAAATTAATGTAAATGGATTTATGATCTTATTTCTCAGACTTAAAAATAAAAAATACTTTTGAAAAGAAATCACACAAATCTTTCTAATACTAAGTGACAAATCAGTCGTCATAACTGTTATTCCAGTTTTCGAGAGCATTTTGACCATCTTTGTCTGACTACATGCCAAACATGGTAAAATGATGTTATTTCTTTGAATTTAACATTCAAAATGCCGGCCTTGTCCAGTACAAATCTACCAGAGTGAATTTATACTGCATCTAGGCTTCTAATTTAAGACTTAAGGCTCAATTCTTGCAAACATTTTGTATGTACATGTATATTACTGTTTGCGCATCATCTATTTTAAAATGTAAATTACAGTAAATTATACAACATTTTATTCATATAATATGCCTGTGATGTTGTTCCAATACAAGCCCTGATATAAACCCGCTGTGGTGGACTTTCCTCACCGCTGCAATGCACATGTTACATCAACAGTTCTGCAGATGTTACACTTTAGGTTAGGATGCGTAGTTTCCTCAGTATAATGGGTCATTTGCTTGGCAGTGCTCAGCTGAAGCACAATCCGTGTACTGTAGTACAGGAAGTGCTGTGGCAAGGCCCCGCAACAAACAGGAACAGCTTCTGTGGCCGTGGCTACTGCAGGTGCATCCCAGCTAAAACACGTGTCCTGTGTCCTGTCAACTGACAAAATACAGGCTTTTTTATCCTCTTTTCTTAGTTTTTTTTTTCTTCTTCTTCTTTTTTTCTGCGTGCTGAACATGAGTGGGTATCAATGTCATATAGGATGAGTATGTTGCCAGGCAATGGAGAAAAGTGTCTTGGTTTGGCCGGGGGTCGGGGGTTTGAGGTGAAAGTCGTCCCTGATATCAGAGAGAAAAACTTGACGGACTTTGTTCAGCTGGCCCGGGACCACAAAGATGTCTTACCCTATAGTCACAAACTATTCCTGGTCATAGTACGCATTTTCATCTTTGTTTTTGTTGTTTTGGCAGTTCATGCAAATATTCTTAGCTTTGAAATATAAATGTCAATTCTTAGTAATGAAAATTATAATATTGCAGAGTTCTGAAGAGAAGACTAAAATGGATTCTGCATAACTAAATCAGCTTTATTAACATGTGGCATGGCATGGTACCTCAACACCATATGCCCACTTCATATTCAGCACATATAAATGTATGCGGAAAGAGGTATAGGCTTCAAGAAAGTAAGGAAAAAGGGAGAAAGTTTTTGTTTAGTTAAGAGTTTTTTGTGTGTGGTGTACAGTGTGCTTTACATGCTGGTGGCAGGGTCTAGTTTTCAAGTCATTAATTCTCTAATATGGCATAAGTGTGCCATTACTTGTCAACCTTTTTTACTCGAGCAGTGTTATTTCAGATACACTAAACAAAACCGTTTGTGAATTTCAATTGAAATTCTTTGATTTTGTATTCAATTAACCAGAACTGTTTGACACATGCACAACATTGCCACCAAGACATATAGAATGTAATGGTAATGGTGTATACATGTAGTTTTACAAAAATCCTCATTACTTTTCAGTTAGTGTATGAGACATAACTACAAGTAAAAAAGATCGTTACGCCATCTTATTTCTTAAATTGGTGCATTCTGTAGTTTGATTTTCTCACTCACAGGCTGGCGAGGAACTTTATCAAATCCTCTGAATCTCGGACATAAGCGTATATAACACAGGGCCTGATTAGTCCAGAGATGGTGATCTTGAGTATATAACACAAGGCCTGATTGGCTCAGAGATGGTGGTCTTGAGTGAAGAATATTACATGCACAAAATATGCATTTACTACACATGCTATGTACAGCCTTCATTATCTTGAGTGGGCTATGCTGGGGTTTTCAGAGGTTATGATGTGTTTGCAGAAGGTCATGTGTCTTTTTTATTCTTCATGCTCGGTCATATTTTTTAATCCAAGCTTTATCGAGCAGTTTTTGACAAGGTCAACACTTTAAAGGTTGTGTGAAATGTTGTTGTAGTAAGTATTGGAATTCTGTGTGTACACACTAATCTTTTGTTGTAGAATGAAAGTACAGCCAAAATTTGAGTACAGTCTCATTTAAGAAATATGGGACCGATTATGAAAGAAATCAATCAGTTTATTAAAACTGTATTTTTTACGTTGTATTTTACAGATCCGATGTCGAACGAGACTGTGGCCAATCCTCTGGCAACCACATTCCCGCAGGACACAACTTGTCTGGAAACGAACACCTTTGTTCCTGAGCCAAGCACCTCTGGGGAATGGAGGAGGTCACCCAAGAAGAATGACTATGTCAAACTTTTTCGTCCCTCCGACAAAAACTGTCGAGAGATTGATCTGGATATTGAAGAGAAAAGCATGGGAATCGTGTCATCTGACATGAAGGACACTGGAGCAAATGGAACGTCATCTCCAATTTGAAGCTGTAGAAAAGAACTAAATATTAACCTATATTACAAATTAAGTGCCAGGGCATGACGGAGAAAGATTATATACTTTAGCTGTGCTCAAGTATAATGTTTTGGAAATCTTGGAGGTTATGAGAGATTTTGTTGTCTTTACATTGCTTATTGCTGTTTATAAAGATTTGGAAACGATTTTGGTTTCTCACTTGCATCAGGAGGAGAATGGTTAACTACCTAGTGAGATAAGGTGGTTTCCTCCTTTCATCAGGAGGAGGATGGTTAACTACCTAGTGAGATAAGGTGGTTTCTTCTTTTGCATCAGGAAGAGGATGGTTAGTTACCTTGGGAGATATGGTGATTTCCTCCCTGCACCAGAAGGAGAAGGTTTAGCTACCTAGTGAGATATGGTGGTTTCTTCTTTTGCATCAGGAAGAGGATGGTTAGTTACCTAGAGAGATATGGTGATTTCCTCCCTGCACCAGAAGGAGAATGTTTAGCTACCTAGTGAGATATGGTGGTTTCCTCCTTGCATCAGGAGGATGGTTAGATAATTAGTAAGTCAGTGGTTTTCTCCTTGCATCAGGAGGAGAATGGTTAGCTACCTAGTGAGATACAGTGGTTTCCTCCTTGCATCAGGAGAATGGTTACATACCTAGTGAGATACAGTGATTTCTCCCTTGCCTCAGGAGAATGATTACCTTCCTAATGAGATACAGTGGTTTCCTCCTTGCATCAGGAGAATGGTTAGCTGCCTAGTGAGATATGGTGGTTTATATGTAAAGTAAACTAAACTAGGCGCATGAAACCTGTTTAGCATTGTACTGGTGAAACAGTGGTCAGGTTAATGAGTGAAGGAATCTCGGCCGTTGACTTAAAAAAGAGTTATGTCACAAATGATGGCAACCAAAAAGAAAAGTTTATAACATTATCTGTTACCCAGCATTACTTATTTCACAGGTTGTAAGACATAAGTTTTCAAATATAGTTTTCAGTTGTCAAGACATTTTACCCTGATTTTCCTCTGGGTTTTTCTTTCCTTTTAAATTTTTGTGTTAACCAAACAGCTTCAACTTTTATTTTCATGAACATGTGGATGCATGTATAAATACTTATAAGTACATAAGTATTTTCATTTTTCATAGCTAAAAATCATCTCTCTTAGAACCACATTCATTTGTGTGTGTATATATATATATATATATATATATATATATATATATATATATATATATATATATATATATATATATATATTTGTGTGTGTATGTATGTATGTAGGAAATTTACAAAAGTCCAGCTGTTCTATTTTCAAACTGCATATAGAAAGAATGTTTAGGTGGTTTAAATACATGTAACAAGTTTGACCAGACAATGGCAACAGTGTTGCCTATGTGAGTTACATACACATATGAAACATTTACTTAAATAATGTTAGTTATTTCGTAAGCATTGTTTTATTATATTTATATACTGTAATTCTTCTAATTTTGGGGACAGATAATAGTAGTGCTGAAAGCAAAAAATTATCTCAGTTATCTCAGTTCTTTTGGAAGTGAAACATTCTTGAGTATGGCGTAAAACACCAACCAAATAAATAAATAAATAAATTTATTAAGTGGACAAACTATGTGAGAAAAAAAGAAACTGTATATTCCTGCTACCTGTATATTGGCTAAAAAGAGCAGATCAGATGTCCCAAAAAGTAGAAGAATTACAGAAGTACCGACTCCAACAGAGTAAGGAAGGAAATAATCAAGCTTACAGACGTGAGCCATCCTCATGGACCACAGGTAACAAAACCTCAGTCCTCAAACCAAAGATTTCAGTGACTTGTAATAAATATACGTTGTGTACACCTGTTTCTTTTTCTTATTAAGAGGCTAAGCCCCATTTGCGTTTAAAAGAGCTCCAGAATTTATGAGCTGAAATTTGCATTTTGTGTGTTTTTCATGTTTCTTTTTTCAACTTGTTAAAACTGTTCATATATATTCTGTGATCATCATATATGTGTCTATCTCAATTTTCACAACATATATTTTGATATAAATGACTGGTAGAGACTTAATACTTTATGTGAATCAAGTCCTCACATCATGCTTTGTACATGTAGCACTGTAGTACACATGTTTGTGTTCATTAGTGCAAGTAATTTTTGAGTAGTTGTCCAATGTGGGCAACATAATTTGCATATTATTACATACATATGTGCATCGTTATGTACATAGTTCCAACTTATTCTGATTTTGTTTTGTTTTTTTAGTTTTTTTTTCTTTTTTTTTTCACCAAAGATTATTTGTTCAGATTTTTTTGTTGATTATTTATTTTGGAAATGAAAAATTGAAATTGCCAGAATACACTTACTCAGATTTTCTGAATGTCTTTTTAATTGCTTTCTTGTCTCAGATAAACTGAATGTATTGTGGGCTGTTCCAAAAAAGACATAAAAAGAAACTACAGGGATATCTTCAGTGCATGAGTAAGATTAGTATGGTGTTTAATCGCCAAAAAGTAGGATCTCCAATAGCTACTACATATGTTTACAGTAATTATTTGATGGTTGTTTAATGCCCTACTCAAGAAGTTTTTATTTTTAGGATGGGGGTGAGTTCTGTAGGTAAACCAGAGTGCCAAGTGGGGGGAGGCCAGTGACCTTTGGCAAATTACTGACAAACCCATATGTGGGTACATATATGCACACCATACTGGTTGAAGACAAGTGGTACCATTGTATGAATGCCCACACAACTGTTGTCAACCACTTATTGTCGCCCCACGAGCAGTGAGGAAGGGCAATCCACAAACAGACTGTCCAAAGCCGGAATTGAACCCGGGACTGGTGTGTTCTAGCGGTTGAAAGACTAGGGTTATATCCTACACCAGATGCTTGCATTCCTCCATGATTCAGAGATAAACCTGTGTGTTTTGTTCAAGTGGACATGCATGATTGAGTTTTAAATCAAGTTTTTTTCCATCACCAGTAACATATATACAATAACAGTAGATGTTCCCTCCATCACTCAGCACTATATGCAGACTGACAGGTGCTCTTTGATCACCTAGGATATTGATGGGTCTCCATAAATCTATAAACCTCTGCACAAGTTTCTTCCATCAATTAGGAGCTATTTGCTGAATGCGACAGCATTGTGTGTAGATCCCACAGGATTGCTTTGTCAGCGGTGGATTTCTTTCATCATTTCTCTCTCAGAGCATTGACCTTTTCCTGCCAATACCTGTCACCACTGTATGGCTGAAATACTGCCTATGTGGCATTAAAGCCCAATCATTCATTCATTCCAGTATTATTGTCACACACATTTCCACCTGTCGAGTATTTTATTTATTTATTTATTTGATTGGTGTTTACACAGCACACACTGAACAATATTTCAGACACAAAGTAGAAGTAATGAAGAGTATATGAAGTAAACCAGTGCCTTAGCCCTCTTCCTTGGCAAACCCCTCAAGCCATCACTTATATGATGGCCGTCAACTATATGGGTGGAGGAAACCAGAATGCCCGGGGTAGATTAAGCGCTCACCCTTGGCAAGTTACTCACCCTTGGCAAGTTACTAACAAACGTTTACCACATGTGCCATACACATACACACTTGGAAACAACATTAGTGGAAGAATGGTGATGTATAAATGGCCATACAGAGGCCAACAATTTCTAATCGTCTCCAAAGCTCCTTGAACGACGACGAGAGCACAAGGATTCTAAATATTCCCAGTTTAAGGCTGGGATTGAACCCCCACCTTGTGTGCCTCGTGGCTCGAGTCACATCTTGATCCCCAACACATTCTATCAAATCATTATCCAATCAATCTATCTATCAAAGACTTCTCCAACACCACCTCAGTCCCCTTGCCTTTTGTAAGCCTCTAGAACTGCACTTTTTTTTTTTTTTTTTTTTTGGGGGGGGGGGGCTTTCCCATTTACTATGCAATAGCACTCATCAATCATCAATGAGGGATGTAGCCAAATGTGAAGCACAATAAGCAAACACATTGCAGATGCCAGACATGTGGTAGGCATTCATTGTTTCACGAGGCTCAATATACTTATTATTTGATTTGGCTTTTTACTCCAGAATATTTCACTTGTATGACAATCAGGATTATGGCAGTAGGAAACTGGAATAAAGTCACTGCTCACTGCACCTCTCCAGGTATCCTGACGCACCTCCCAACTTAAAAGCTGAGGCCGAACAACTGGGAGCTGGATTCAAACCCTCAATCTCATTAGTCAACCAAGTGGGCTATACAGAAGCCATTAGATCCTGTGGTCAATGATGCCATAAATATGTATGAACACATGTTGGTGAGACATGAAAAGCGACAAATAGGTTTGCTTTTGATGAAATTTTATTGAAATGGTAACTCATTTCATAATAACAACAGCTCACGCACACACACACAAGCTGAAAATGACATGCCTCTGTGCACATACAGTTATACACATATATACACAACTACATGTACAATATGGCCTTCTATAAACAAAACAAAAGTAATGTTGAACACAAAATAAACGCATACACTGTATTTACACTGGAGTAACATAATGGGTGGTCAAACTTATCCATTCATAAAGCAGTGTTACTTATCTCATGTGCAATATTATATGACATACTCAGACATTATTCCAGTAAAGACCCACTGCTTTACGCTTAGCAGAAACTTAAATGAGTTGCAGATGATGGAAATAGTAAAACCTACAGCAACAGGGTAACCAGAAACATGTTCGAAATGACAAATATAAACATCAACTGGTACATGTTGTACTCCAGACAAATTCCAGCTTTAAATAACTTAACAAAAACAACAAGCAATAATAAATAATAGGTCAAGATTAGATCGGACAGATGTTCACAGCACCTGTGGTGAGAAGGTGTGATGCCTGTATGTTACATATAACACTAGTGTTAAAATGCATGAAGTAGTATACATTTTTATTTTATATACCTATCAGTAATGTTTTCAGCTATGATTTTACAATGGCTGAACATTTTTCCCACCATTTTGAGCAGAATGTATGAGTGAACAACAAACATGATGTTTCAATTCACACAATAATGAGTGTCACATATCGGATCAGACTTGCAAATAAATGAACTAAAATTTAGAAAGAAAAAAAAAAAGCATGGCTACATTGTAAACAAGATATTTCCTTCATCAAATTCCATCAATAATCAACAAAATCATCAACCTCAGAAACCTTTTAACAGGTCTTCTTATTGGAGCAGCTGATAATCTTCGTTCCGCAGGTGTAGTAATTACTGAGCACAGGTAAAAATGTATGGTCCCAAAAACAATCAATAAATTCATTTCTTAAAGCACAAACTCAGTTGGCTTTGAGAAAAAACAACAAAGACTAAACAAAACATGATGAGCTACAATTATCTGTGCCACATGATAAGATTTTTGGCCATTTTTTTAACTAAATGCAACATTTGAAAGTTTGAGATGCAAGTAAGCGTTCTTATCAATCCATCTTGGTTGCACACATGTTGTTAACACGACATCTGAGATCACAGAGTTGCATGCCGATTAATTATATGGTGTTAAGGCCTCCTATATAGCAGGAGAGACGTTCCTTCTGAACCTTCCAGGGCTTCATATCATCCTACCACCATCATAACTTCATTGCGAATTCTGAAAAAATAAAAGAGGGTAGTTCTGTCAGAGAAGAGATTTTCATATCCATGCCATTTCTGGGCTATTTGTAACAATTAAATCTGCACAAGTAAAAAAATCCAATACTAGAATAAATACAGGAGAAAGATAGCCTATAGGTTTAGCGGGTGTTGACAGGAGTCCAGCCTGTTTAAACCTGGTCGAAATCTGGCCAGGCATGGAAGATTGGACTAGCACACTGTAAACGACAGGGTCGATATCTGGCCACTTTTGTGCCATGTAGACAAAGTTTCTTTTTAATATTTTCGCTGGAGCTGTTGGCTCGCTTGGCACATTTTACAGCTCAGCTAGTCTGCAGATTGTTTTTTCTAAGTTTGAACTAGGCAGCAATCGATGGAGAGCAATCAAGTCTTTGGCTAAGAGAGACGTGCTGTTAAACACAAGGCAGACTAGTACATAGATTTTCAGTTAAGCTCGTTGCTGTTCTGTTCAAAACTTCGGACTCTCTAGTTCCATCTTAACACCAATGTTTCACAAGCTAACAATCTTACCCATTGATTGAAAGGTCCTGTTAGTGTTGACTGAACACACTCTGTCACTCCACACGACCCCAACAGAACTAGAGCCTTCTGTGATATCCTCCCAAAAAAAACATGCAGCTGCACAATGGCTATAATAAGCGGATATGAATGAAGTAAGTCACAATCTCCTGGTAACAACGCTGTTTTTGTTACAACCACTGAACACTGTACAATGCAGTCATCTGGATTTCCTGCATCGTTATTTCAGTCTTAAATCAGCAATCACTGTAGTTCCAGTTCCATCTGACTTGCACATCCATATACCAGTACTCCTTTGAATTTGCATTGAAAGCATTGTTTTAGTTGCTTGATATCATTGTAATGTTTCAAGCCTTTACGGTCATAATAAAATACTATTTAGCTGAATATACATCTCTGCCTGGTTATATCTCCTGCCCAAGAACCAATGAAGCATCCTTAAGTAGCACATTACCATGACAACTAATATATTGTACAAGAGTTCATTTTTTTAAATCACAGTCACGTTTCTTAATTTTACACACACAAAAAAAATATATCACAGACTTTTCGCAGTACTCTCCTGGTTGGGTAATAATTTTCTTTACAGTTTCCACAGGAATGGTGTTTGTTACTAACAGTCTCACACCTGACCAAAGGTGTGCTTCACAGGAGCCTTGAAATAGACGTAGTCTGTGGAGGGTCCAGGCACGACCTCGGGAAATCCAGAACTGCTACTGTAACCCGACGACTGGTCGCCGCACACAGATGGCGCAGTGTTGGCGACCATAGGCTGTGTGGCATCCTCGGACTGCTCGATGACCTCGTCCGAATAAGCTGGTACATTGCTCAAACAGCTGGAGGCGTTGTCGTTGTACACTCGAAATAGGTCCTTCTTCCGCTGAGGAGAACTGCTGGGCTCTGAATCAACATGGAGGAGAGCCCGCATGTGGTCAGTTGGGTTGAACCGGCCTCCTGTAAACACTGGCGGGCAAAAGTAGTGACCACTGGGTGGGGTATCTGAAACAAACAAACAACACATGTTAAAACATGGACTGGACACAGCATCATTTGTTTTAAAACAGCTGACCACAACACAGATGGTACAGTATCATTAAGTACTGAGGGACCTTCCATTATTCTCAAACATTTAAGGTCAGCCACAATATTCTAAAACTCATGTGAAAAGTGTGATGTGATATTAAACTTCTCGACACTGGTGGTCATGAATTAAAAGTACCTTATGGGTTAATTAATTCAAACAGCTCAGCAGATGACATTTGGTGTCCAGAAATAAGAATAATGTCTAGGTAGTATATACATGTATTTTGAGTACGTACAAAACATGCGATCTATAGTAAGGAAGCCCACCCTGGGTGGCAACTAGATGAGTGAAGAGAAGGGAGGTGGGGGGGGGGGATTGGTATCCAAAGACTAACAAAACTGATAAAACATGATATCTCTTGGCAAGGGGGGAATTAACCAGTACCAGCCTAGCAAACATGTTATCTGCCACAAACTGGCAAAGAATGAAAGTGATACCATCACTACCTAGTGTGCCTCAATGGACTGTAAACTCCTGTATAAGCTTTGTGTTACTAACATAACATATTTAACATGTGAAAATTTCACACTTGCGTAAGTATGCTTATAACTGTGTATGTTCCATTTTACTGTAACAACAGGTCGACTTGGTGAGAAAGTTTAACCTCATATCAAATGTACTATCCAATTATTGTAAGCACATGCACAGGTATGTATTACATAGATTTCAACATCTGTGTGAAACAGAGACTTCCAGCTCCTCAACTGATAAGTAAACATCAGGAACACCTGATATAGACAGGTACCCTGGAAATAAATTACCAAATTCATCTTTCACTAGGTGTCTGAATTGCTAACAACTCAGTAGTCAGGTACGGAAGTTCAAAGTAAAAGTTTTTACACCTGTGACAAGATGAAGATATAGGCTCAGGTACAGACACAGTTAACATCAACCTTAACGTGTTCATGAATGTTAAGCTTAAGAGGCTGTATTCCCTCCAGGGTATTCATCTTATCATTCACAATACACGGACCACAGGCACAAAAAAGACTCAGAACATCTCCATCAACATCCCAACAAGCAATTAGAAAACAACTACAACTCTGTGATGACCACAATACACATATGATTCATCAGCCACAGGCCTTTTAGTCGGAGAAATGACACAGGAAGAGTCACGGGGAAATAAGCACAAAATTTTTTTTAAAATGGCTTGGTTAGGAACAACTTAAAAAGTTATTTAACCCTTTCGTATTTATTTATTGGAGATGACTTTGTGTAAAAGCCTGTTGTATATCTTCACAATGTTTCCACATCACTGTTAGTAATATAGCATGATTTAAATTAGTATGTTTTTGTAGCATACCCAATATACGCAGGATTTGTGAGAAAAAATGGCTTCAAACCTAACGTCCTCTATAATTTTTTTCACATGACTGATTCAAATTTTAATCTAAAAACTTTTCCTAAAACATTTTATGGAGCAACATTTAAATCCTTCAAAACAAAAAAAAAGCCAGAATGAGCCATGGTTTCATAGCTGCATGAAATCCTTGAAAGCAACAACTGTATTCTTCCCCATAAATAGAGACTCAGATAATGACTATACTGTACCATGAATTTTAATCAACTTTATAGGAAACACTCAAGACACATTTCCTCTGAACAGGTCACATTTCATGAAATCGTGGAGCACAAAAAAATAACTCTTATCTTAGCACAGGAAGATGAGGTATGGAAAAGGTTTACCTTTTTATTTCTTTTTTTTCTTCTTACATTAACAAAAAGTATCTATGAAATTACATATAGACAGCTTTATCAGGGGGTACCCCTGGGGTATGGACATGTACCAAATCTTTGCAAAGATCTGATACATCATGGGGAGGTGATTGTTAATGAGTAACACGCCAGCCTGAGCGGAAATTCAATCTGATGAGGCTACACAAGTATGCAGTATAAAGATGCTGATATAAACTGTGGGTTTATCAACTTGGGCATTCTTTATAAGGATGTGGGGGGTTTACGCGTGCTAAAATGCCCACAACGATCAGTATGGGTCTTTTGTTGGTAAACAAATAAGGGTGCAGCTTGGAGACAGGAGATTTTTGGAAATCTTCAAAATACTAGTACATGTACTCATATTTGACTTGATTTTGAATTTTTACAGGTCAGATTCTCAGAAAATCAGTGGAACTATTCTTCAATCCATGTACATGTGTGTGCACTAATGTTCCATTTGTTCGGAAACAGATGTTGCATTCAATCCTGGAATCACTGACTGTATTGTTGAAATTCATGCATGTTTCCTGTCTTGTACATCCTGCAGTTTTCCTTTCAACGCATGGTGATGTAATACATGGCCCCCTGGTGGCAGCAATTTGCAGATGTACAAGATGCACGCTGCTAGCAGATCCTCGATAAAGCATCTGACATAACAGATGACTCATTCCCCTGCTTGTTTTTGAAGTCTGAAATTGCCTGAGGATTTAGTGCTGCAAAACGGTTTAACCAACAGACCACTACGCGCCAGGGCGGATGCCTGTGTTTACACAAATTCTTCAAGACAGTCGCGTAAAGTGCTTTCAATTTTCATGAACTGTTACCACATAAACTTTCACACGAATACTCGCAGCATGCTCAGGTGTAGAGATGTAAGTATATACACACAAATATATATATGTCTATATAAGTATAAACGTGATATATATATATATACATAAAATAACCACTTGGTTAGCATGAGTCACCAACCTATACCAGCTTAGCCTATACCACTACACATGCCCACACAGCTTCAGCAGCAAGTCAATTCAACCCTGGATCTAGACCTACTGCCTATAAATAACTGCTAGCTGTCAAAGTAGACATCTTGAATTTTCTCTGCACCCTACAATGCTGATGTGAATTTAATAAAGCCAGTAAGAGCATACTTAATTCATTAACTTTCTGTTCTTAGAGTAAATTGTGCACAGCCACACCTTCCAACCACTTGTAACAACATGTACTGCACAAGCTTAATCCCGTCCTGAGCTGTTTTCATTTTGTAAAATTTTATTCTGTCAGAGTGCGAGTGTGTACAATTTAGGTCTACAGTAAAACAGATGAAAAATATTGTTACATCTCAACTGAGTAGTTAACCCTTCCAATGCTCCTCATATCCACATTTCCACAAGTATAACTATATGAATGTTGCAGGACATTTAATTTTTTTCTCAGTTTAATTATGAGATGAGATATGACTATTTTAAACAGGATCTTGCATGAACAGCTTTTTAAGTCTCTCTGAAAACTAACATTGTTTCAGCAAAACAGCAATCCATCTTAACTGCATTCTTCTTCAACCCCTAATTGTTATTTAACTTTTGACTCATCCATCAAATTAAGCTTTTCTCACATAATCTGATGAATGTTGTAATAACAGCATATCATGCACATCATTTAGAGGGTGCATAATAACTTACTGTTAATAATGAAGATGAGGAGCTTCATTTCACATCCTTTTACCCAGAGGTGATTTTTTTTTTTTCTTCGCGATTTACTTGTCTACAGTTCCCAATCATATCTGCCATCAAATTCTGGTCATCCTTTTTCATTTTTCATTTCCTTTCAATAATCGTGTACAGGATATCAGTGTTTTAAAGACTACTTATCGACACCACAGGATGTGCTCTGTGGGGCCACCTCGAAATTGATTATTATATGTCCGAAACAAGAGTTCAGAATTGGGCTTTAAGAAAAAACCTCACGTCTTAGAGAACGGGGGCAACAACTTGATATCAGTTGACTGATCAGCTTGTTCATTCAAACATAATCATAGATTAATAGCGACGTCAGTGACTGAGGAAGTCCTATTGAAGCTGATGCACAATGCCCTCTGTTAGATTAGGCAATCATTTCAAAAACCTGCCACAACAAGATTTCGGCACAACCAACTAAAAGACTTCTAAAAAAAAAAAAATAACTGTGACAATATAGTTAACTAAGGTGATAATGTCAGCGGTTGAAGTCATTTAGTGAACAAAAAGCTGCCTGAAAGAAACAAAAACCACAGATGTTATCAGACATTGACATTTTCTCCACAGGCAAGGTGCTTGCATAATTTTGCATTATTACCTCGACGACATTATGTTTTCACCACAGGTACAAGGATTACATGTCATTTAGACCAGATCATCCGACCAGTTAAAAATAAAGCATCAATAAAATGTGTGTTGGCGTCATACATCCGGTCTCTAGCTTACTAAAGACTTTTGTGTAAAGCAGTCGCACACAGTAATACTACACTTTAAACATGCAAACACAAAGATTTAATTGAAAAATTATTTTTTATAAAAAAAAAAATTGCATTTCATGAATGGAGATAAGATACGGCTGAATAAACTATACAGGATATTATGTTGTCAGACAATAACCAGGCATGGATTAACTTCCTCCACTTGTAATTAAGTGTGCGTATTACAGTAACAAAACCTGTGTCTACTCTAGCTTAATATCACAGTACCAGCAGCATTTTGAAATACTTCCCAACACAAAGTGTGGGCATTATTTATCCAGTCCAATACTTATGATACATTCTGACAATGCGGGTAAACAAACCGGCCGGCAGATGGAGTCCTCAATTTTTTCTTTCCAAACCCAAAATTACCTATAACAGTGAAATAAAATATCTGCTGCCCCAGTCTAATAGCTAACATGACGATTATTGGCTTAACCCTAAACCTCCATTAATGTTTCCTAAACTTGTTCTGAATTAAGGTAAAAGGAGGAAGGGTTTTACCAGCTTTCTTTTTGTCAGTATTTTAATTTACCCATCAATGTACTTGCCCTTTGAGGGTGGCCAGTAGGTTTGTTTTCTTAAGTTCCAGGGAATGTAACTCAAGCTGACAAGGGTGTGCTACAGAACTCTCTTTTAACTAGATGATCTGAGAGATTCCCCTGGTGTTAAGACAGACAGTGGTGGTGGTAGGGGAGGCAGTTAAGTTGGGTAGGGGTAGGATGGGAGGTGGGTAAGAGGGGGGGGATACTGTCTCAGAAAAGATGGGAACAGAAATCACCTTCCCTTCTACACTAGCTGCTTTGACAGAAGACACATGTCTGGGCAATCATTTCAAAACACCCAGGTCTGGAAGCTGAGTTTCTCTTCAAGGCTGTGGGAAGATCCAGAGTCCCCTTCCCCCACCCCACACATTTGCTATAAACCCTTCCATCTTCCTCCCTGCCCCAACCTTGGAGGTCCTCCCTAACTGTCTTGTGTGAACCAGTTAGAGGGTATCCCAGACCCTAGCAACCTCTGGAAAACAGGGAGCAAACAGAACACATCAATCCTTCTGGAATCAAGCCCTACCCTTAACACGCCTGGGAGAATCCCTGAAACTTGTTAAGATATCATAAAAAAATGAAAGTCTAGTCTCGGCTAAAGTATGTGTAAAGACATTTTTCACTGATGGGATAGTTAAGCTGTAAGCCAGGATGTTCCCAGAACTATGGCTCCTGTACATGACAGAAGAACAGGTGTATGCACAAGTGATGTACATATACTGGTACACACAGGCTACCATAAATAATCCACTCCAATGATAAATCGCTTCACACAAGGCAAATAGTTTGCAATCCTCCTTAAAAAAGCTTTTTTTTTTTCACCTTTTAAACCAGCTGCATGGACAACTGAGCTTTCCCAGGTTTCAGAGAGAGCACTAAACAGTTTCAGTAAACCAATAATTGGTTTGCAATATAAAAGAATTTTATATACGACAAATGGATTTGATAATTCAGAAAAGCAGCCTGAACACTTAACAGTCTTGTGTAAAGTCTTTGTAGTGATACCCTATCCTTTTGTCCCCTCCTGCTAATGCATGTATAGTACTTGCCTGAATATTAATTTTTACCTACACTTTCAAAACTTAAATGCCTAAGCGAGTGTCAAATGACAC